>NW_028319039.1:0-82500 GCF_062004578.1 Staurois parvus
CATCAACGCACATCAGTGCTGTCTCATCAGTGCTCCCTCATCAGCGCCCCCTCATCAGCGCTCATCAGTACTGCCTCATCAATGCACATCGGTGCTGCCTCATCAGTGCCGCCTCATCAGTGCCCATCGGTGCTGCCTCATCAGTGCCCATCAGTGCTGCCTCATCAGTGCCGCCTCATCAGTGCCCATCGGTGCTGCCTCATCAGTGCCCATCGGTGCCGCCTCATCAGTGCCGCCTCATCAGTGCCCATCAGTGCTCCCTCATCAGTGCTGCCTCATCAGTGCCCATCGGTGCTGCCTCATCAGTGCCGCCTCATCAGTGCCCATCAGTGCTCCCTCATCAGTGCTGCCTCATCAGTGCCCATCGGTGCTGCCTCATCAGTGCCGCCTCATCAGTGCCCATCAGTGCCCATCAGTGCTCCCTCATCAGTGCCCATCAGTGCTGCCTCATCAGTGAAGGAGAAAAATTACCTGTTTCCAAATGTTATAATAGAAACAAAGAAAAACTTTAGTTATTTTATCTTCTTCAAAATGCTCGCTCTTTATTCGTTTATAGCGCAAACAATAACCCCCCTCCCCCCCCCCAGCGGTGACTGAATACCACAACACAAAGCTGTATCTGTGTGAAAAAAATGATAAAAATGTCATCTGGGTGCAGAGCTGCATGACCGCGCAATTGTCATTCAAACTGCGACAGTGCTGAAAGCTGAAAATTGGCCTGGGCAGGTGGGGGGGGGGGGGGGGGGAGTGCCCGGCAGGCGAGGGGATAAAGAGTACCTGTCACCACCCATGCTATCTCCAATGCTTGTCAGTCCCCTTCTGAAAGCAATACAGTTAAAAAGAAAAAAAACAAAACTTCTATAAAATAATTGTTTTTTTTTTAAAGCATCCTCATCACCACATTCCAGACTGTACATTGTAGAAGGAGGAGTCATTTCCTCAGTCCCCTCCCCCAGTGATCAGACTGTACATTGTAACTTTGTAGAAGGAGGAGGAGTCATTTCCTCAGTCCCCTCCCCCAGTGATCAGACTGTACATTGTAACTTTGTAGAAGGAGGAGGAGTCATTTCCTCAGTCCCCTCCCCCAGTGATCAGACTGTACATTGTCACTTTGTAGAAGGAGGAGGAGTCATTTCCTCAGTCCCCTCCCCCAGTGATCAGACTGTACATTGTAACTTTGTAGAAGGAGGAGTCATTTCCTCAGTACCCTCCCCCAGTGATCAGACTGTACATTGTAACTTTGTAGAAGGAGGAGGAGTCATTTCCTCAGTCTCCCCTCCCCCAGTGATCAGACTGTACATTGTAACTTTGTAGAAGGAGGAGGCGTTTCCTCAGTCTCCCCTCCCCCAGTGATCAGACTGTACATTGTAACTTTGTAGAAGGAGGAGGAGTCATTTCCTCAGTCTCCCCTCCCCCAGTGATCAGACTGTACATTGTAACTTTGTAGAAGGAGGAGAAGGCGTTTCCTCAGTCTCCCCTCCCCCAGTGATCAGACTGTACATTGTAACTTTGTAGAAGGGGGAGGAGACGTTTCCTCAGTCTCCCCTCCCCCAGCGATCAGACTGTACATTGTAACTTTGTAGAAGGGGGAGGAGGCATTTCCTCAGTCTCCCCTCCCCCAGTGATCAGACTGTACATTGTAACTTAGTAGAAGGAGGAGGCGTTTCCTCAGTCTCCCCTTCCCCAGTGATCAGACTGTACATTGTAACTTTGTAGAAGGAGGAGGAGGGGGCGTTTCCTCAGTCCCCTCCCCCAGTGATCAGACTGTACATTGTAACTTTGTAGAAGGAGGAGGAGGCGTTTCCTCAGTCTATGGAGTCCAGCGTGGTCTTCCTTGCAGCTGAAGTTCCTCTTCCACGTCGCCATCTTCATTTCTCTGTTGCTTGTGGTTTCCCACGCACACACAGGCACGCTCCATGCACACCACGCCCACGCACACCGCGCACAGGCACACTCCATGCACACCACGCTCATCACGCACAGGCACACTCCATGCACACCACGCTCCACGCACACCGCGCACAGGCACACCACGCTCATCACGCACAGGCACACTCCATGCACACCACGCTCACCACGCACAGGCGCACACCACGCACACCGTGCACAGGCACACTCCATGCACACCACGCTCACCACGCACAGGCACACTCCATGCACACCACACACAGGCACACTCCATGCACACCACCGCACACCGTGCACAGGCACACTCCATGCACACCACGCTCACCACGCACAGGCACACTCCATGCACACCACACACAGGCACACTCCATGCACACCACACACAGGCACACTCCATGCACACCACGCACAGGCGCTCACCACGCACAGGCACACTCCATGCACACCACACACAGGCACACTCCATGCACACCGCGCACAGGCAGGGCACCTCATTCATTTCCATGAGAAAAGCACAGAAGCCATTTTTTACAAAACTGTGAACTAAAAAGGTGAACACTTACCTGTCCAAAGGTCGCTCTTCGGGCCTCCTCATTGGCTGGAGGGGGAAGGTGTCACTCCTGAGCATGCACAGGACCTAGTCATCCCGGCACCGAATACGCAAGATGTTTTCACTCGCACTATCACATGTGGGGTCCTTAGAACGATCGACACGAAGGGAAGTCATGTGACTGACGTCAGTGAGGATTGAATGGAATTGAATGTCGGACCTCTGCAGGGAGACCACTGCTTCCACACAGGGATCGTGGCTTTGATGACTGAATAGTAGAGGGAATGTAGGAGCTCTGCAGAGAGGCCACTGCTTCCACACACGGATCGTGGCTTTGATGACTGAATAGTAGAAGACATGTCAGACCTCTGCAGAGAGACCACTGCTTCCATACAGGGATCGTGGCTTTGATGACTGAATAGTAGAAGACATGTCAGACCTCTGCAGGGAGACCACTGCTTCCACACACGGATCGTGGCTTTGATGACCGAATAGTAGAAGACATGTCAGACCTCTGCAGAGAGACCACTGCTTCCACACACGGATCGTGGCTTTGATGACCGAATAGTAGAAGACATGTCAGACCTCTGCAGAGAGACCACTGCTTCCACACAGGGATCGTGGCTTTGACGACTGAAAAGTAGAAGACATGTCGGACCTCTGCAGAGAGACCACTGCTTCCACACACGGATCGTGGCTTTGATGACTGAATAGTAGAGGGAATGTCGGAGCTCTGCAGAGAGACCACTGCTTCCACACACGGATCGTGGCTTTGATGACCGAATAGTAGAAGACATGTCAGACCTCTGCAGAGAGACCACTGCTTCCATACAGGGATCGTGGCTTTGATGACTGAATAGTAGAAGACATGTCAGACCTCTGCAGAGAGACCACTGCTTCCACACACGGATCGTGGCTTTGATGACCGAATAGTAGAAGACATGTCAGACCTCTGCAGAGAGACCACTGCTTCCACACATGGATCGTGGCTTTGATGACTGAATAGTAGAGGGAATGTCGGAGCTCTGCAGAGAGACCACTGCTTCCACACAGGGATCGTGGCTTTGATGACTGAATAGTAGAAGACATGTCAGACCTCTGCAGAGAGACCACTGCTTCCACACAAGGATCGTGGCTTTGATGATTGAATAGTAGAAGACATGTCGGACCTCTGCAGAGAGACCACTGCTTCCACACACGGATCGTGGCTTTGATGACTGAATAGTAGAGGGAATGTCAGAGCTCTGCAGAGAGACCACTGCTTCCACACACGGATCATGGCTTTGATGACTGAATAGTAGAGGGAATGTCAGACCTCTGCAGAGAGACCACTGCTTCCACACAGGGATCGTGGCTTTGATGACTGAATAGTAGAAGACATGTCGGAGCTCTGCAGAGAGGCCACTGCTTCCACACACGGATCGTGGCTTTGATGACTGAATAGTAGAGGGAATGTCGGAGCTCTGCAGAGAGGCCACTGCTTCCACACACGGATCGTGGCTTTGATGACTGAATAGTAGAGGGAATGTCGGAGCTCTGCAGAGAGACCACTGCTTCCACACAGGGATCGTGAGCTGAATTGACTGCAGGCCAACTTTTGCCCAGAGCTCCACTTTAAAGCTGACCAGGCCCCGCCCCATCCTCTGTACCCTGAAAATAAAAAAAAGTTATGGTTCGCTGTTCTCGTCCAATCAAAAGGCAGCCCACTGTGAGGGGTTAATCCCCCCCCCCCCCACAAGACAGCTGCAGGGCCACCAGCACAACGGATCGCTAAATGAAAATTCCGTCCCTTCCACTTAGCTGAGACCGCGGCGGACAGCGCCGATATCCCGCGGCTGGGGGGGGGGAGGGCGATCTCAGGCACATAATTCAATCAGGGGGCCCATAAAGAGAGCAGGTCTAATGTACAGAGACACCACCCCGTGTCACACGCAGACACGCAACATTCATCACGCCACACCAATTACCCAGCACTGCCTGCGGGCGCAGGCCAGAGCCGGCTGGGGAGACGAGACAACGCCACCGCTGCCGCTGGAGATGCAATCCATGGAGCATCAGTACTCGGCCATGGCGGGGGAGCAGCAATGGATCGCTCACTGCAATGCACACAGACAGCGCCCATCACAAGGACAGGCAGTGCATGCTCGGTCATGTGTGTAACCCGTCCAGGAGGATGGCGCCATCTTTATTCAGGCAATATCCGGGGTCACCATTTACTTCCTAGATTGACACAACTACGAGAATTCCGGTGACTGTGCGGTCCTTGGCTGTGTTCACAAACGTCTGACACAGATCAGCCCCTGCTGCACGCAACTATGTAAATCCTGGTGTGCGGTTCGTGGCTGTGTTCACAAACATCTGACACAGATCAGCCCCTGTTGCAGCGTCTCGCTATGCGACTAGTTACAAAGTTACAATGTACGGTCTAATCTCTGGGGGGAGGGGGGGGGGGGGGGAGACTGAGGAAATGCTTCCTCCTACCTGCAGCAGACTGATGAAATCACGGCCTAGACAGGGTCACTGATTGTAGCTCAGTCAGCAGTGGCTGTTTTATGATACAAGGTGAAGCTTTCCTTCTAGAACTTTCTATGGTAACATGGAGTCCTCATGGCACTCTCTATGGTAACACGGAGTCATCATGGCACTCTCTATGGTAACACGGAGTCATCATGGCACTCTCTATGGTAACACGGAGTCATCATGGCACTCTCTATGGTAACACGGAGTCATCATGGCACTCTCTATGGTAACACGGAGTCCTCATGGCACTCTCTATGGTAACATGGAGTCCTCATGGCACTCTCTATGGTAACATGGAGTCATCATGGCACTCTCTATGGTAACATGGAGTCATCATGGCACTCTCTATGGTAACACGGAGTCATCAAGGCACTCTCTATGGTAACACGGAGTCCTCATGGCACTCTCTATGGTAACACGGAGTCCTCATGGCACTCACTATGGTAACACGGAGTCCTCATGGCACTCTCTATGGAAACATGGAGTCATCATGGCACTCTCTATGGTAACATGGAGTCATCATGGCACTCTCTATGGTAACATGGAGTCATCATGGCACTCTCTATGGTAACATGGAGTCCTCATGGCACTCTTTATGGTAACATGGGGTCATCATGGCACTCTCTATGGTAACATGGACTCCTCATGGCACTCTCTATGGTAACATGGAGTCCTCATGGCACTCTCTATGGTAACATGGAGTCCTCATGGCACTCTCTATGGTAACATGGAGTCCTCATGGCACTCTCTATGGTAACATGGACTCCTCATGGCACTCTCTATGGTAACATGGAGTCATCATGGCACTCTCTATGGTAACATGGAGTCCTCATGGCACTCTCTATGGTAACATGGAGTCCTCATGGCACTCTCTATGGTAACATGGACTCCTCATGGCACTCTCTATGGTAACATGGAGGCCTAAGTGACAAGGTCCAAATTGGGCCCAAAGTGTCAATATTTTGTGTGGCCGCCATTATTTTCCAGTGCTGCCTTAACCCTCTTGGGCATGGAGGTCACCAGAGCTTCACAGGTTGCCACTGGAGTCCTCTTCCACTCCTTCATGACGTCATCACGGAGCTGGTGGATGTTAGAGACCTTGCGCTCCTCCACCTTCCGTTTGAGGATGTCCCACAGATGCTCAATAGGGTTTAGGTCTGGAGACATGCTTGGCCAGTCCATCACCTTTATCCTCAGCTTCTTTAGCCAGGCAGTGGTGGTCTCGGAGGTGTGTTTGGGGTCGTTATGTTGGAATACTGCCCTGCGGCCCAGTCTATGAAGGGAGGGGATCATGCTCTGCTTCAGTATGTCACAGTACATGTTGGCATTCATGGTTCCCTCAATGAGCTCCCCAGTGCCGGCAGCACTCATGCAGCCCCAGACCATGACACTCCCACCACCATGGGGCCCCAGACCATGACACTCCCACCACCATGGGGCCCCAGACCATGACACTCCCACCACCATGCTTGACTGTAGGCAAGACACACTTGTCTTTGTACTCCTCACCTGGTTGCCGCCACACACGCCTGACACCATCTGAACCCAATCAGTTGATGTTGGTGTCATCAGACCACAGGAGACGGTTCCGATAATCCATGTCCTTAGTCTGCTTGTCTTCAGCAAACTGTTTGGGGCTTTCTTGGTCATCATCTTTAGAAGAGGCTTCCTTCTGGGACGACAGCCATGCAGACCAATGTGATGCAGTGTGCGGCGTATGGTCTGAGCTCTGACAGGCTGACCCCCCCCACCCCTTCACCCTCTGCAGCAATGCTGGCAGCACTCATACGTCTATTTCCCAAAGACAACCTCTGGATAGGACGCTGAGCACGTGCACTCAACTACTTTGGTGGACCATGGCGAGGCCTGTTCTGAGTGGAACCTGTCCTGTTACACCGCTGTATGGTCTTGGCCACCTTGCTGCAGCTCAGTTTCAGGGTCTTGGTAATCTTCTTATGGCCTTGGCCATCTTTATGTAGAGCAACTATTCTTTTTTTCAGATCCTCAGAGAGTTCTTTGCCATGAGGTGCCATACTGAACTTCCAGTGACCAATATGAGAGAGTGAGAGCGATAACACCAAATGTAACCCACCCGCTCCCCATTCACACCTGAAACCTTGTAACACCAACGAGTCACATGACACCGGGGAGGGAAAATGGCTGATTGGGCCCAATTTGGACCTTGTCACTTAGGGGTGGAGTCACTTTTGTTGCCAGCGGTTTAGACATTAATGGCGGTGTGTTGAGGTATTTCGAGGGGACAGAAAATTTACATGTTATACAATCTGTACACTGACTACGCCACATTGTAGCAAAGTGTCATCTCTTCAGTGTTGTCACATGAAAAGAGAGAATCAAAGATTTACACAAATGTGAGGGGGGGGGACTCACTTCTGAGAGATACTGGATATATATATTCATTCAGTCGTATCCGACCCTTGGTGATTGCATTGACCGTCACTCGCAAGCAACTTCTTCCATGAATTCTCTTACCAATTATTTTACAGGGTAGGTTCCGAGGTCTTTCATATATATATATATATATATATACAGTGAAATGTGTATTTGCTCCCCGGCTGATGATGAACATTCGCCCCTCACACAGAAATGATCGGTCTAACAATGGAATGTTCGCCCCTCACACAGAAATGATCGGTCTAACAATGGAATGTTCGGTGTAACACTGAGAGACAGAATACAACAACAAATTCAGCAGAAATGCGTCTAACAAATGATGACTGATCTGCATGTTCATGAGGGAAAGAAGGATTTGATCCCCTATCATTCAGCAGGATTTCTGGCTCCCAGGTGTCTCTCATACAGGTAACAAGCTGAGATTAGAAGCAGTCTCTTAAAGGGAGTGCTGCTAATCTCATTGTGTTACCTGTATAAAAGACACCTGTCCACAGGAGCTATCAAACCATCAGATTCCAAACTCTCCACCATGGCAAAGACCAAAGAGCTGTCCAAGGATGTCAGGGACAAGATGGTAGACCTACACAAGGCTGGACTGGGCTACCAAACTATGGCCAAGCAGCTTGGTGAGAAGGTGACAACAGTTGGTGCAATCATTCACAAATGGAAGAAACACAAAACAAGTGTCAGTCTCCCTAGGTCTGGTGCACCATGCAAGATCTCACCTCGTGGAGTGTCAATGATCATGAGAACAGTGAGGAATCATCCCAGAACTACACGTGAGGATCTTGTCAATGATCTCCAGGCAGCTGGGACCACAGTCACCAAGAAAACAATTGGTAACACACTACGCCGACAAGGACTGAGATCCTGCAGTGCCCGCAAGGTCCCTCTGCTCAAGAAAGCACATGTCCAGGCCCGTCTGAAGTCTGCCACTGAACATCTGAATGATGCAGAGGAGGATTGGTGGAAGTGTTGTGGTCAGATGAGACCAAAATCCAGCTCTTTGGCATCAACTCAACTCGCCGTGTTTGGAGGAGGAGGAGGAATGCTGCCTATGACCCCAAGAACACCATCCCAACTGTGAAACATGGTGGTGGAAACATTCTGCTTTGGGGGTGTTTTTCTGCTAAGGGGACAGGACAACTGCACTGCATCAAAGGGACGATGGACGGGGCAATGTACCCTCAAATCTTGGGTGAGAACCTTCTTCCCTCAGCCAGGGCATTGAAAATGGGTGGTGGATGGGTGTTCCAGCATGACAATGACCCAAAACACACGGCCAAGGCAACAAAGGAGCGGCTCAAGAAGAAGCACATTAAGGTCCTGGAGTGGCCTAGCCAGTCTCCAGACCTTCATCCGATTGAAAATCTGTGGAGGGAGCTGAAAGTTCGAGTTGCCAAACGTCAGCCACCAAACCTTAATGACTTGGAGAGGATCTGCCAAGAGGAGTGGGCCAAAATCCCTCCTGAGATGTGTGCGAACCTGGAGGCCAACTCCAGGAAATGTCTGACCTCTGTGATTGCCAACATGGGATTGGCCACCATATACTAAGTCATGTTTTGTGAAGGGGATCCAATCCTTCTTTCCCTCATGAACATGCAGATCAGTCATCATTTGTTAGACGCATTTCTGCTGAATTTGTTGTTGTATTCTGTCTCTCAGTGTTACACCGAACATTCCATTGTTAGACCGATCATTTCTGTGTGAGGGGCGAACATTCCATTGTTAGACCGATCATTTCTGTGTGAGGGGCAAACATTCAACATCAGCAGGGGAGCAAATACACATTTCCTTCACTGTATACAGTCCGGGGGAGGGGGGACTCACTTCTGGGAGATACTGTATATATATATATTGTATACAGTCCGGGGGGGCCTCACTTCTGGAAGATACTGTATACAGTTGCAAGAAAAAGTATGTGAACCCCTTGGGATTATGTGGAGTTTTGCATGAATTGGGCATAAAATGTGCTCTGAATGTCATCTAAGTCACAACAATAGAAGAACACAGTCTGCTGAACATAATACTGCACAAACATTAGATGTTGCCATGGTTTAATTGCACATAACATGTAAACATTTACAGTGCAGGGAGGAAAAAGTATGTGAGGCCCTAGCTTAATGACTTCCCCCAGAGCTAATTGGAGCCAGGAGTGAGCCAACCTTGACTCCAATCAGTGTGATGATATTGGATTTGTTGCTGACAGCTGTCTTGCCCTTAAAAAACACACACCTGTTTTGGGTTTACTGGTTTCAAGAAGCACTGTCTGATGTGAACCATGCCTCGCAGAAAAGAGCTCTCAGAAGACCTACAATCAAGAATTGTTGACTTGCATGAAGCTGGAAAGGGTTACAAAAGTATCTCCAAAAGCCTTGATGTTCATGTGTCCATGGTAAGACAGACTGTCTACAAATGGAGAAAGTTTAGCACTGTTGCTACTCTCCCTAGGCGTTGTCGTCCTGTAAAAATGACTGCAAGAGCACAGCGCAGAATGCTGCATGAGGTAAAGAAGAATCCCAGAGTGTCAGCTAAAGACCTACAGAAATCTCTGGCACATGCTAACATTTTTGTTGACACATCTACAATAAGGAAAACATTAAACAAGAATGGAGTACATGGGAGGACACCACGGAGGAAGCCATTGCTGTCCAAAAAGAATATTGCAGCATGTTTGAAGTTTGCAAAAGAGCACCTGGATGTTCCACAGCACTACTGGCAAAATATACTGCGGACAGATGAAACCAAGATTGAGTTGTTTGGGAAGAACACACAACACTATGTGTGGAGAAAAAAAGGCACAGCACACCAACATCAAAACCTCATCCCCACTGTGAAACATGGCGGAGGGAGCATCATGGTTTGGGGCTGCTTTGCTGCCTCAGGGCCTGGACGGATTGTTGTCATTGATGGGAAAATAAATTCCAGAGTTTATCAAGACATTTTGCAGGAAAACGTACGACCATCTGTCCACCAACTGAAGCTCCGCAGAGAATGGGTGATGCAACAGGACAATGACCCAAAGCATACAAGTAATTCAACAAAACAATGGCTGCAACAGCACAGAATACGCCTTCTGGAGTGGCCCAGTCAGAGTCCTGACCTCAACCCGATTGAAATGCTGTGGCATGACCTTAAGAGAGCGATTCACACCAGACATCCCAAGAATATTGCTACACTGAAACAGTTTTGTGAAGAGGAGTTGTCCAAAATGACTCCAGATCGTTGTGCAGGTCTGATCTGCAACTACAGGAAACGTTTGGTTGAGGTTATTGCTGCCAAAGGAGGGTCAACCAGTTATTAAGTCCAAAGGTTCACATACTTTTTCCTCCCTGCACTGTGAATGTTTACATGTTATGTGCAATTAAACCATGGCAACATCTAATGTTTGTGTAGTATTATGTTCAGCAGACTGTGTTCTTCTATTGTTGTGACTTAGATGACGTTCAGAGCACATTTTATGCCCAATTCATGCAAAACTCCACGTAATCCCAAGGGGTTCACATACTTTTTCTTGCAACTGTATATATATATTGTATACAGTCCGGGGGGGACTCACTTCTGGAAGATACTGTATATATATATATTGTATACAGTCCGGGGGGGCCTCACTTCTGGGAGATACTGTATATATATATATTGTATACAGTCCGGGGGGGCCTCACTTCTGGGAGATACTGTATATATATATATATTGTATACAGTCCGGGGGGGCCTCACTTCTGGGAGATACTGTATATATATATATATTGTATACAGTCCGGGGGGGCCTCACTTCTGGGAGATACTGTATATATATATATATTGTATACAGTTCGGGGGGGCCTCACTTCTGGGAGATACTGTATATATATATATTGTATACAGTCCGGGGGGGACTTACTTCTGGAAGATACTGTATATATATATATATTGTATACAGTTCGGGGGGGCCTCACTTCTGGAAGATACTGTATATATATATATTGTATACAGTCCGGGGGGGCCTCACTTCTGGAAGATACTGTATATATATATATTGTATACAGTCCGGGGGGGCCTCACTTCTGGAAGATACTGTATATATATATATTGTATACAGTCCGGGGGGGCCTCACTTCTGGAAGATACTGTATATATATATATTGTATACAGTCCGGGGGGGCCTCACTTCTGGAAGATACTGTATATATATATATATTGTATACAGTCCGGGGGGGCCTCACTTCTGGGAGATACTGTATATATATATATTGTATACAGTCCGGGGGGGCCTCACTTCTGGGAGATACTGTATATATGAATTTTTAAAACTCTTTTCTATCTGTTTATTAGCGCTGCTGTCCAGTTCCGTTCACCTCTCAGGCCGTGTCCGGCCTCCTCCGGGCCCCTACGCGTCCACATGGTGGGAATGAAGTCTTGCAGACACCACGCAGTGCCGCCGCCGCTCTAGATTCAGACTTCTTCATGGCACCTCGGTGGATAATCACGAAGCCACAATATGGTGCCCTGGACCGCGCTGGACGAGGAAATGCCCTATATTTAGCAATCCGTGGAATTGGCCACGGCGGGGATTTGGCGATGTACACGAGAGCTCTGTAACGTTCCCCCGCTCTGTTAGCTTTGCTATGATTGTCACGCAGACTATTGTCCACGGCTCAGGTCATCAGGCCTGTTCAGCCGCTCTTGTAATTCACGCACCTGTAACCTACTAAACAGCCAGAGGGTGGCACCACTATTCGCTATTGCAGCTCTGGGCCAATCACTGTCACAGAGAAGTGGGAGGAGTCACCTGCTTCAACATACCTGGAAGTACAGGGTGTCGTCTGCTCTCCAGGTAGCTGAACTGAGGAGTAGAGGAGCAAAGGGAAGGTCTGTATATACAGGGGGGGGGTGGTCACAGCATGAGACTTGTACCTTGGACGAGCTACGTGAGACCCCCAGAAATAGTCGCTGAAGTACAGGGCCAGGGGCGGACTGACCATTTGGAAACTCGGGCACTGCCCGAGGGCCCGGGGTCAGTAGGGGGCCCCATGAGATGCCTCTGGTACCTTTTTCATAGGCTTTTTTAGAGTTTGGGCAAGGACACAGGGGCCCCATGATCCCCTATTGCCCGGGGGCCCCATGAGTTGTCAGTCCGCCCCTGGCCAGGGTGCACAATGCACTCTGTCTCCCCCAATTCTGCTAAGCCACCTCCCGCTCGTGTTTTTTTTTTTACCAGCAATTCCTGGCTGTCAAAATGACAGCCGGGACTTGCTATTAGAATCGCAGTAGCTGGCTCTAGCCATTGTTGTCAATGAGGAACCCTCTGATCGGTGTTTGTAAACACTGCTCGGGGGCGGGATTCAGGGAATACAAAGTAACATTGTATGTTCTCTGTTTTATTCATCTGCAGATCAGAGGGACGACTTTCCATCTGTAGGTGAGATCAGCCAGGCTAGGTTTAGATGTGCGTCTAAAACCACCATTTCTTTGAAAAGTGAGCCGCATTCGGATCGCTTTTCAGGGGTGACAGGTAGGGAGGAGCCTCCTCACCGCCGGTTTCAACCCCATTTGTGTCGCAACCGCATGCACTGCATGTAATTGCGGGGCGTTGGTGGAGCTTTCCTATTGAATGGGTCTAATGGGTGTTCGCCGGGGCCGCGAAGTGTCATTGTCAGGAATGGACTCACCACTGGTGGTGGGACTCACCTGCCGTGTGGGCTGCAGTACCAGGGCTGGCCAGCGGGTGCTCTCAGCGGCCAGACGCTCACTCCTGCAATCAAGTCATCACCTGAGGCTGATTGCAGGAGGTGCATTAAGGAGTGGCCAGGCCTGCAGTCAGTGCCTTGGTGTATAGTTTCCCTTGGCCCCTGTATCCTGATCCTGCCTGCTTGAATCCTGACTCTGCATGAACTCTGCCTGTACCGACCTCGGCTACTCTTCCGCCTGCTCCTTGTACCTTGCCTGCCCGTTTGCTACCGACCCGGCCCGCCTGACTACGTTTAGTATTGTTCTTATTGTTATCTGTTGGAGGTTTGGTTTGTTTGCACTGCGTTTATGTATTGTTTAGTCTTCAATAAATTGTATTGTTTATACTATACCTGAAGCCTGCGTTTCCCTGTGTCAGTCCACACACCTCTGGTCATACCTGGAGCCCTGACAGTCATGACCAAGGCACATTGACACTGCCACTGCGACATTTCCCCGCCAATGGAAACGGCACCAGTGATTTAGGGGAGCATGGGGCTGGTACACAGCCGCAGGCTTATGATTGGATGACGGCTGTGTTGGGGCCCTGATGCTGGTGCTTCGCACAGTTTGTTCTTTCTTTATGTAAGGGGTGGGGCAGTTTTGCTGAATAAAGAAAATGTTGAGGAACTGCAAAAACTGTTTTGGTCCATGAGGGGGAGGGGGGAAGAGAGCGTTGAGAGCCTAAAGGGGTTCAATTATGTTACATAAAGTAAAAGCGATTGGATACATTGTGATACATCATACCATCAGATATACATCATGTCCATAATGATTTCATTGCACAGCCCTTTGAGATACCAGGGCAGCCCAGCGGACAGCCCATTGAAGGTGTTGTGGTATTACCTGCGGCCACAGTGGCGATGGAGCTCTCCTGACCCACGATATGCTCCTTCAGACGCTGCTCCAGGGGGAAGCGCCTCCGTTCCTCCACCTCCCTCTTCTTCTGCTCCACCTGGAACTGTAAAGGAAAGGCCAGAGATGGTCAGACAGTCCTGGAAAGGAACTGAACAATGAGAGCCCGGCTCGTTTCCTGGCTTACATCAGGACTGAGTCCTCGAGAGGAGTACTGAGGCAAAACCTTTCCATTTTTTAAATCATTTTGATGTCATCACTGGCAGGGCCGAATCTAGACTATCTGGTCTGGGGGGGCAGTAAAAAAAAAAAAAAGAGTCTGTTACATAGTGTCATGGCCTGGGAAACACTAGTTGTTTATCAGGCTCACACAGAATCTGTCCTCCTTATATCAGATGTCCTCATCAGAGTTCCCCCTTACAGCAGGTGCCCCATCAGAGTCCCCAACAGAGTTCCCCCTTACATCAGGTGCCCCATCAGAGTCCCCAACAGAGTTCCCCCTTACATCAGGTGTCCCATCAGAGTGCCCCCTTACATCAGGTGTCCCCCCTTACATTAGTTGTCCCCATCAGAGTGCCCCCTTACATCAGGTGTCCCCATCAGAGTGCCCCCTTACATCAGGTGTCCCCATCAAAGTGCCCCCTTACATCAGGTGTCCCCATCATAGTCCCCCCTTACATCAGGTGTCCCCTTACATTAGGTGTCCCAATCAGAGTTCCCCCTTACATCAGGTGTCCCATCAGAGATCCCCCTTACAGCAGGTGTCCCATCAGAGTGCCCCCTTACATCAGGTGTCCCCCCTTACATTAGTTGTCCCCATCAGAGTCCCCCCTTATATCAGGTGTCCCCATCAGAGTGCCCCCTTACATCAGGTGTCCCCATCAGAGTGCCCCCTTACATCAGGTGTCCCCATCAAAGTGCCCCCTTACATCAGGTGTCCCCATCATAGTCCCCCCTTACATTAGGTGTCCCAATCAGAGTGCCACCTTACATCAGGTGTCCCATCAGAGTTCCCCCTTACATCAGGTGTCCCATCAGAGTTCCCCCTTACAGCAGGTGTCCCATCAGAGTGCTCCCTTACATCAGGTGCCCCATCAGCGTCCCCAACAGAGTTCCCCCTTACATCAGGTGTCCCATCAGAGTGCCCCCTTACATCAGGTGTCCCATCAGAGTTCCCCCTTACAGCAGGTGTCCCATCAGAGTGCCCCCTTACATCAGGTGCCCCCCTTACATTAGTTGTCCCCATCAGAGTCCCCCCTTATATTAGGTGTCCCCATCAGAGTGCCCCCTTACATCAGGTGTCCCCATCAGAGTGCCCCCTTACATCAGGTGTCCCCATCAAAGTGCCCCCTTACATCAGGTGTCCCCATCATAGTCCCCCCTTACATCAGGTGTCCCAATCAGAGTGCCACCTTACATCAGGTGTCCCATCAGAGTTCCCCCTTACATCAGGTGTCCCATCAGAGTCCCCATCAGAGTGCCCCCTTACATCAGGTGTCCCATCAGAGCCCCCCCTTATATCAGGTGTCCCCATCAGAGTCCCCCCTTATATCAGGTGTTCCCATCAGAGTCCCCCCTTATATCAGGTGTCCCATCAGAGTGCCCCCTTATATCAGGTGTCCCATCAGAGTGCCCCCTTATATCAGGTGTCCCATCAGAGTGCCCCCTTACATCAGGTGTCCCCATCAGAGTGCTCCCCTTATATGGATTGTACCCATCTGCGTGCCTCCTTACATCAATTGTCTGCATCAGACTGCCTCATGGATTAGTGGGTGCATTTTCAGAGATCTGGGGGGGCAGAGCCCAGGGTGGGCTGTTGGTGCTGGGGTAGCACGCCCCTAGATCTGGCCCTGAGGTCATGAATCTGCTGCTTCTCCTGTCCTGGTCCAATCACAAGCTGGGGGAGGGACAAGGAGCCAATCAAGGTGCTGCAGTGAGAGAAGTGTGCTGAGAGGAGGAGAGAGCAGAGTGACAGCAAGATAAGGTCATGACTCTGCTGCTTCTCCTGTCCTGGTCCAATCACAAGCTGGGGGAGGGACAAGGAGCCAATCAAGGGTGCTGCAGTGTGAGAAGCATCCAGAGTGGAGGAGAGAGCAGAGTGACAACGAGAGGAGCTTATCAATCTGTTGTTTCTCCTTTCCTGGTCCAATCACAAGCTGGGGGAGGGACAAGGAGCCAATCAAGGGTGCTGCAGTGAGAGAAGCATCCTGAGTGGAGGAGAGAGCACTGGGGGAGGAACAAGGAGCCAATCAAGGGTGCTGAAGTGAGAGTAGCATCCTGAGTGGAGGAGACAGCAGAGTGACAGCGAGATGACTTCATTAACCTGCTGCTTCTCCTTTCCTGGTCCAATCACAAACTGGGGAAGGGACAAGTAGCCAATCAAGGGGGGGGGGGGAACAAGACCAGTAAGCAGCTGAGACAAAGTCAGGTCTCCTCCCCTGACAGACAGGGCCTGCTCTGTGTGGCAGAGCAGAGTAAATCTCAGGACTGGATGGACAGACAAGATTGGATGCAAAGAAAGAAATAAAAAGAATAAATGAGATACAAGTGGGTACAATCCCTGTTCTCAGAGGAGATTCCTCATTGCTGAGATCCTCTAGAAATGGATGAAATGTAAGTCAGCGGGAAGGATTGCGGACGGACAGATAGATGGACGGACACATGGAGTATGTATTGTAATGGAGGTTCAGCGTCGCAGGAGATTATAAGATAAATTATTATAATGTCGCAGTATGGGGGGGGAGGGGGGGGTGATCTATACTTACATACAGGAGGCCTCCTCCCTCTGCTGGGACCTCGCGGCTTCATATGAGATGTCAGGCGATGGGAAGATGAGTGATTGCCGAGCCGGGCTGAGCGCCGCGTTCTAACGTGCATCGGGAATTGTGTTTATTGTGAGAGAGGACGTTCTGGTGAGATTGTGCGATACCCCGCGGCGTCCCGATACACAGCGAGCGCGGCGCGTTTCTCCGAGATTCACGGCAAAGGGGACGCAAACCTCCACCGAAACTTTGGAACGCCAGCACAGCCTTTGCCGTGTCTGAGTGCCATCTGTATACTCGGTGCGGCCTATCCTGATACGGATACCAGGAACACTGACTTGTGGGGTGCTGGGTACACCTTCCAACACTCTCCAATCATTATTTACTGCCCTTCCCACCACTGTCCTTCCTGGTCTCCATCATGGACAATGGCCTACAGCAGCCTCTCTCCACCCTTCACCCCAGAGGAAACCTTCATCATTGTCAGATGTTGGAGAACCCCACCTAAAAGAATCACTCAAGGCCAATGGGAAGAATGTCCCTGACATTGGGGGTCAGTGGGAAGAATGTCCCTTACATTGGGGGTCAGTGGGAAGAATGTCCCTTACATTGGGGGTCAGTGGGAAGAATGTCCCTTACATTGGGGGTCAGTGAGAAGAATGTCCCTTACATTGGGGGTCAGTGGGAAGAATGTCCCTTACATTGGTGGTCAGTGAGAAGAATGTCCCTTACATTGGGGGTCAGTGGGAAGAATGTCCCTTACATTGGTGATCAGTGGGAAGAATGTCCCTTACATTGGGGGTCAGTGGGAAGAAGGTCCCTTACATTGGGGGTCAGTGGGAAGAATGTCCCTTACATTGGTGTCAGTGGGAAGAATGTCCCTTACATTGGTGATCAGTGGGAAGAATGTCCCTTACATTGGGGGTCAGTGAGAAGAATGCCCCTTACATTGGGGGTCAGTGGGAAGAATGTCCCTGACATTGGGGGTCAGTGGGAAGAATGTCCCTTACATTGGGGGTCAGTGGGAAGAATGTCCCTTACATTGGTGATCAGTGGGAAGAATGTCCCTTACATTGGGGGTCAGTGGGAAGAATGTCCCTTACATTGGGGGTCAGTGGGAAGAATGTCCCTTACATTGGGGGTCAGTGGGAAGAATGTCCCTTACATTGGTGGTCAGTGGGAAGAATGTCCCTTACATTGGGGATCAGTGGAAAGAATGTCCCTTACATTGGGGGTCAGTGGAAAGAATGTCCCTTACATTGGGGATCAGTGGGAAGAATGTCCCTTACATTGGGGGTCAGTGGGAAGAATGTCCCTTACATTGGTGGTCAGTGGGAAGAATGTCCCTTACATTGGTGGTCAGTGGGAAGAATGTCCCTTACATTGGGGGTCAGTGGGAAGAAGGTCCCTTACATTGGGGGTCAGTGGGAAGAATGTCCCTTACATTGGTGTCAGTGGGAAGAATGTCCCTTACATTGGTGATCAGTGGGAAGAATGTCCCTTACATTGGGGGTCAGTGGGAAGAATGTCCCTTACATTGGGGGTCAGTGGGAAGAATGTCCCTTACGTTGGTGGTCAGTGGGAAGAATGCCCCTTACATTGGGGGTCAGTGGGAAGAATGTTCCTTACATTGGGGGTCAGTGGGAAGAATGTCCCTTACATTGGGGGTCAGTGAGAAGAATGCCCCTTACATTGGGGGTCAGTGGGAAGAATGTCCCTTACATTGGTGGTCAGTGGGAAGAATGTCCCTTACATTGGGGGTCAGTGGGAAGAATGTCCCTTACATTGGGGGTCATTGGGAAGAATGTCCCTTACATTGGGGGTCATTGGGAAGAATGTCGCTTACATTGGTGGTCAGTGGGAAGAATGTCCCTTACATTGGTGGTCAGTGGGAAGAATGTCCCTTACATTGGTGATCAGTGGGAAGAATGTCCCTTACATTGGTGATCAGTGGGAAGAATGTCCTTACATTGGTGGTCAGTGGGAAGAATGTCCCTTACATTGGGGATCAGTGAGAAGAATGTTCCTTACATTGGGGGTCAGTGGGAAGAATGTTCCTTACATTGGGGGTCAGTGGGAAGAATGTCCCTTACATTGGGGGTCAGTGGGAAGAATGTCCCTTACATTGGTGGTCAGTGGGAAGAATGTCCCTTACATTGGTGATCAGTGGGAAGAATGCCCCTTACATTGGTGATCAGTGGGAAGAATGTCCCTTACATTGGTGGTCAGTGGGAAGAATGCCCCTTACATTGGTGGTCAGTGGGAAGAATGTCCCTTACATTGGTGGTCAGTGGGAAGAATGTCCCTTACATTGGTGATCAGTGGGAAGAATGTCCCTTACATTGGTGGTCAGTGGGAAGAATGTCCCTTACATTGGTGGTCAGTGGGAAGAATGTCCCTTACATTGGGGGTCAGTGGGAAGAATGTCCCTTACATTGGAGGTCAGTGGGAAGAATGTTCCTTACATTGGGGATCAGTGAGAAGAATGTTCCTTACATTGGGGGTCAGTGGGAAGAATGTTCCTTACATTGGGGGTCAGTGGGAAGAATGTCCCTTACATTGGGGGTCAGTGGGAAGAATGTCCCTTACATTGGGGGTCAGTGGGAAGAATGTACCTTACATTGGGGGTCAGTGGGAAGAATGTCCCTTACATTGGGGGTCAGTGGGAAGAATGTCCCTTACATTGGTGGTCAGTGGGAAGAATGTCCCTTACATTGGTGGTCAGTGGGAAGAATGTCCCTTACATTGGTGGTCAGTGGGAAGAATGTCCCTTACATTGGTGGTCAGTGGGAAGAATGTCCCTTACATTGGGGGTCAGTGGGAAGAATGTCCCTTACATTGGAGGTCAGTGGGAAGAATGTTCCTTACATTGGGGGTCAGTGAGAAGAATGTTCCTTACATAGGGGGTCAGTGAGAAGAATGTTCCTTACATTGGGGGTCAGTGGGAAGAATGTTCCTTACATTGGGGGTCAGTGGGAAGAATGTCCCTTACATTGGTGGTCAGTGGGAAGAATGTCCCTTACATTGGTGGTAAGTGGGAAGAATGTCCCTTACATTGGTGGTCAGTGGGAAGAATGTCCCTTACATTGGGGGTCAGTGGGAAGAATGTTCCTTACATTGGGGGTCAGTGGGAAGAATGTCCCTTACATTGGGGGTCAGTGGGAAGAATGTCCCTTACATTGGGGGTCAGTGGGAAGAATGTCCCTTACATTGGTGGTCAGTGGAAAGAATGTCCCTTACATTGGTGGTCAGTGGGAAGAATGCCCCTTACATTGGGGGTCAGTGGGAAGAATGTCCATTACATTGGGGGTCATTGGGAAGAATGTCCCTTACATTGGGGGTCAGTGGGAAGAATGTCCCTTACATTGGTGGTCAGTGGGAAGAATGTCCCTTACATTGGTGGTCAGTGGGAAGAATGCCCCTTACATTGGGGGTCAGTGGGAAGAATGTCCCTTACATTGGGGGTCATTGGGAAGAATGTCCCTTACATTGGGGGACAGTGGGAAGAATGTCCCTTACATTGGTGGTCAGTGGGAAGAATGTCCCTTACATTGGTGGTAAGTGGGAAGAATGTTCCTTACATTGGGGGTCAGTGGGAAGAATGTCCCTTACATTGGGGGTCAGTGGGAAGAATGTCCCTTACATTGGGGGTCAGTGGGAAGAATGTCCCTTACATTGGGGGTCAGTGGGAAGAATGTCCCTTACATTGGTGGTCAGTGAGAAGAATGCCCCTTACATTGGGGGTCAGTGGGAAGAATGTCCCTTACATTGGGGGTCATTGGGAAGAATGTCCCTTACATTGGGGGTCAGTGGGAAGAATGTCCCTTACATTGGTGGTCAGTGGGAAGAATGTCCCTTACATTGGTGATCAGTGGGAAGAATGTCCCTTACATTGGTGGTCAGTGGGAAGAATGCCCCTTACATTGGTGGTCAGTGGGAAGAATGCCCCTTACATTGGGGGTCAGTGGGAAGAATGTCCCTTACATTGGTGGTCAGTGGGAAGAATGTCCCTTACATTGGTGATCAGTGGGAAGAATGCCCCTTACATTGGTGGTCAGTGGGAAGAATGTCCCTTACATTGGTGGTCAGTGGGAAGAATGTCCCTTACATTGGTGGTCAGTGGGAAGAATGTCCCTTACATTGGGGGTCAGTGGGAAGAATGTCCCGTACATTGGAGGTCAGTGGGAAGAATGTTCCTTACATTGGGGGTCAGTGAGAAGAATGTTCCTTACATTGGGGGTCAGTGAGAAGAATGTTCCTTACATTGGTGGTCAATGGGAAGAATGTCCCTTACATTGGGGGTCAGTGGGAAGAATGTCCCTTACATTGGGGGTCAGTGGGAAGAATGTCCCTTACATTGGTGTCAGTGGGAAGAATGTCCCTTACATTGGTGATCAGTGGGAAGAATGTCCCTTACATTGGGGGTCAGTGGGAAGAATGTCCCTTACATTGGGGGTCAGTGGGAAGAATGTCCTTTACATTGGTGATCAGTGGGAAGAATGCCCCTTACATTGGGGGTCAGTGGGAAGAATGTCCCTTACATTGGTGATCAGTGGGAAGAATGCCCCTTACATTGGGGGTCAGTGGGAAGAATGTCCCTTACATTGGGGGTCAGTGGGAAGAATGTCTCTTACATTGGGGGTCAGTGGGAAGAATGTCCCTTACATTGGAGGTCAGTGGGAAGAATGTCCCTTACATTGGGGGTCAGTGGGAAGAATGCCCCTTACATTGGGGGTCAGTGGGAAGAATGTCCCTTACATTGGTGGTCAGTGGGAAGAATGCCCCTTACATTGGGGGTCAGTGGGAAGAATGTTCCTTACATTGGGGGTCAGTGGGAAGAATGTCCCTTACATTGGGGGTCAGTGGGAAGAATGTCCCTTACATTGGTGGTCAGTGGAAAGAATGTCCCTTACATTGGTGGTCAGTGGGAAGAATGCCCCTTACATTGGGGGTCAGTGGGAAGAATGTCCCTTACATTGGTGGTCAGTGGGAAGAATGTCCCTTACATTGGTGGTCAGTGGGAAGAATGCCCCTTACATTGGGGGTCAGTGGGAAGAATGTCCCTTACATTGGGGGTCATTGGGAAGAATGTCCCTTACATTGGGGGTCAGTGGGAAGAATGTCCCTTACATTGGTGGTCAGTGGGAAGAATGTCCCTTACATTGGTGGTCAGTGGGAAGAATGTCCCTTACATTGGTGGTCAGTGGGAAGAATGTCCCTTACATTGGTGGTAAGTGGGAAGAATGCCCCTTACATTGGGGGTCAGTGGGAAGAATGCCCCTTACATTGGTGGTCAGTGGGAAGAATGTCCCTTACATTGGTGGTCAGTGGGAAGAATGTCCCTTACATTGGTGATCAGTGGGAAGAATGCCCCTTACATTGGTGATCAGTGGGAAGAATGTCCCTTACATTGGTGGTCAGTGGGAAGAATGCCCCTTACATTGGTGGTCAGTGGGAAGAATGTCCCTTACATTGGTGGTCAGTGGGAAGAATGTCCCTTACATTGATGATCAGTGGGAAGAATGCCCCTTACATTGGTGGTCAGTGGGAAGAATGTCCCTTACATTGGTGGTCAGTGGGAAGAATGTCCCCTACATTGGGGGTCAGTGGGAAGAATGTCCCTTACATTGGAGGTCAGTGGGAAGAATGTTCCTTACATTGGGGGTCAGTGAGAAGAATGTTCCTTACATTGGGGGTCAGTGGGAAGAATGTTCCTTACATTGGGGGTCAGTGGGAAGAATGTCCCTTACATTGGGGGTCAGTGGGAAGAATGTAGTTTACATTGGTGGTCAGTGGGAAGAATGTCCCTTACATTGGTGGTCAGTGGGAAGAATGTCCCTTACATTGGTGGTCAGTGGGAAGAATGTCCCTTACATTGGGGGTCAGTGGGAAGAATGTCCCTTACATTGGAGGTCAGTGGGAAGAATGTTCCTTACATTGGGGGTCAGTGAGAAGAATGTTCCTTACATTGGGGGTCAGTGAGAAGAATGTTCCTTACATTGGGGGTCAGTGGGAAGAATGTTCCTTACATTGGGGGTCAGTGGGAAGAATGTTCCTTACATTGGTGGTCAGTGGGAAGAATGTCCCTTACATTGGTGGTAAGTGGGAAGAATGTCCCTTACATTGGTGGTCAGTGGGAAGAATGTCCCTTACATTGGGGGTCAGTGGGAAGAATGTTCCTTACATTGGGGGTCAGTGGGAAGAATGTCCCTTACATTGGGGGTCAGTGGGAAGAATGTCCCTTACATTGGGCGTCAGTGGGAAGAATGTCCCTTACATTGGTGGTCAGTGGAAAGAATGTCCCTTACATTGGTGGTCAGTGGGAAGAATGCCCCTTACATTGGGGGTCAGTGGGAAGAATGTCCCTTACATTGGGGGTCATTGGGAAGAATGTCCCTTACATTGGGGGTCAGTGGGAAGAATGTCCCTTACATTGGGGGTCAGTGGGAAGAATGTCCCTGACATTGGTGGTAAGTGGGAAGAATGTTCCTTACATTGGGGGTCAGTGGGAAGAATGTCCCTTACATTGGGGGTCAGTGGGAAGAATGTCCCTTACATTGGGGGTCAGTGGGAAGAATGTCCCTTACATTGGTGGTCAGTGGGAAGAATGTCCCTTACATTGGTGGTCAGTGAGAAGAATGCCCCTTACATTGGGGGTCAGTGGGAAGAATGTCCCTTACATTGGGGGTCATTGGGAAGAATGTCCCTTACATTGGGGGTCAGTGGGAAGAATGTCCCTTACATTGGTGATCAGTGGGAAGAATGCCCCTGACATTGGTGGTCAGTGGGAAGAATGTCCCTTACATTGGTGGTCAGTGGGAAGAATGTCCCTTACATTGGTGATCAGTGGGAAGAATGCCCCTTACATTGGTGATCATTGGGAAGAATGTCCCTTACATTGGTGGTCAGTGGGAAGAATGCCCCTTACATTGGTGGTCAGTGGGAAGAATGTCCCTTACATTGGTGGTCAGTGGGAAGAATGTCCCTTACATTGGTGATCAGTGGGAAGAATGCCCCTTACATTGGTGGTCAGTGGGAAGAATGTCCCTTACATTGGTGGTCAGTGGGAAGAATGTCCCTTACATTGGTGGTCAGTGGGAAGAATGTCCCTTACATTGGGGGTCAGTGGGAAGAATGTCCCTTACATTGGAGGTCAGTGGGAAGAATGTTCCTTACATTGGGGGTCAGTGAGAAGAATGTTCCTTACATTGGGGGTCAGTGAGAAGAATGTTCCTTACATTGGGGGTCAGTGGGAAGAATGTCCCTTACATTGGAGGTCAGTGGGAAGAATGTCCCTTACATTGGGGGTCAGTGGGAAGAATGTTCCTTACATTGGGGGTCAGTGGGAAGAATGTCCCTTACATTGGGGGTCAGTGGGAAGAATGTCCCTTACATTGGTGGTCAGTGGAAAGAATGTCCCTTACATTGGTGGTCAGTGGGAAGAATGTCCCTTACATTGGTGGTCAGTGGGAAGAATGTCCCTTACATTGGTGGTCAGTGAGAAGAATGCCCCTTACATTGGGGGTCAGTGGGAAGAATGTCCCTTACATTGGGGGTCATTGGGAAGAATGTCCCTTACATTGGGGGTCAGTGGGAAGAATGTCCCTTACATTGGGGGTCAGTGGGAAGAATGTCCCTTACATTGGAGGTCAGTGGGAAGAATGTTCCTTACATTGGGGGTCAGTGAGAAGAATGTTCCTTACATTGGGGGTCAGTGAGAAGAATGTTCCTTACATTGGGGGTCAGTGGGAAGAATGTCCCTTACATTGGAGGTCAGTGGGAAGAATGTCCCTTACATTGGGGGTCAGTGGGAAGAATGTTCCTTACATTGGGGGTCAGTGGGAAGAATGTCCCTTACATTGGGGGTCAGTGGGAAGAATGTCCCTTACATTGGTGGTCAGTGGAAAGAATGTCCCTTACATTGGTGGTCAGTGGGAAGAATGTCCCTTACATTGGTGGTCAGTGGGAAGAATGTCCCTTACATTGGTGGTCAGTGAGAAGAATGCCCCTTACATTGGGGGTCAGTGGGAAGAATGTCCCTTACATTGGGGGTCATTGGGAAGAATGTCCCTTACATTGGGGGTCAGTGGGAAGAATGTCCCTTACATTGGTGGTCAGTGGGAAGAATGTCCCTTACATTGGTGATCAGTGGGAAGAATGTCCCTTACATTGGTGGTCAGTGGGAAGAATGTCCCTTACATTGGTGGTCAGTGGGAAGAATGCCCCTTACATTGGTGGTCAGTGGGAAGAATGTCCCTTACATTGGTGGTCAGTGGGAAGAATGTCCCTTACATTGGTGATCAGTGGGAAGAATGCCCCTTACATTGGTGGTCAGTGGGAAGAATGTCCCTTACATTGGTGGTCAGTGGGAAGAATGTCCCTTACATTGGTGGTCAGTGGGAAGAATGTCCCTTACATTGGGGGTCAGTGGGAAGAATGTCCCTTACATTGGAGGTCAGTGGGAAGAATGTTCCTTACATTGGGGGTCAGTGAGAAGAATGTTCCTTACATTGGGGGTCAGTGAGAAGAATGTTCCTTACATTGGGGGTCAGTGGGAAGAATGTCCCTTACATTGGTGGTCAGTGGGAAGAATGTCCCTTACATTGGGGGTCAGTGAGAAGAATGTTCCTTACATTGGTGATCAGTGGGAAGAATGCCCCTTACATTGGGGGTCAGTGGGAAGAATGTCCCTTACATTGGTGGTCAGTGAGAAGAATGTCCCTTACATTGGTGGTCAGTGGGAAGAATGTCCCTTGCATTGGTGGTCAGTGGGAAGAATGTCCCTTACATTGGGGGTCAGTGGGAAGAATGCCCCTTACATTGGGGGTCAGTGGGAAGAATGTCCCTTACATTGGTGATCAGTGGGAAGAATGTCCCTAACATTGGTGATCATTGGGAAGAATGTCCCTTACATTGGAGGTCAGTGGGAAGAATGTCCCTTACATTGGAGGTCAGTGGGAAGAATGTCCCTTACATTGGGGGTCAGTGGGAAGAATGTCCCTTACATTGGTGGTCAGTGGGAAGAATGTCCCTTACATTGGTGATCAGTGGGAAGAATGTCCCTTACATTGGAGGTCAGTGAGAAGAATGTCCCTTACATTGGGGGTCAGTGGGAAGAATGTCACTTACATTGGGGGTCAGTGGGAAGAATGCCCCTTACATTGGTGGTCAGTGGGAAGAATGCTGCTTACATTGGGGGTCAGTGGGAAGAGTGCTGCTTACATTGGTAGCCAGTAGGAACAATGCCTTCTTACTGTGATGATGAAAATGGTATCCTTGCAGAAAGCTAAAAAGATCTCTGGTGTCATGACACTGGCTCTCGTATTTGGTGTCTGACCCAAAATTCGGCAGGCACCATAAGAGGAGAAGTCAATCAACCACAGCTCAAGGAACCTCTAGCAATCTCTGGAGGAACCCTAGGGTTTCAAAGGACCCTGGTTGAAAAAGGACGCCCTAGAATGAGTTGAAATTGATACAAAACTTCTCTAACAAGGATGTGGGAATCTACGGAGAAGAAAACATCCATTCTACAACTTGTATTTTTTAAGAAAAATGGCTGAATTTGTTTCAAAATGTACAAAATAGAACAACTGGCTATTTATAATTATAGGAAATAAAACTGGCCATATTCTAGTAGAATTTTGTTTGAAAATGTTCATTTTTTAAACATTTTGTTAGATTTTCCGATGGTTATTGGGATCAAATTGAAGATCCATAATGAGAACGGAAAATTTTTCTTAAACAAATTAAGTTCTGTTAATGCGATTTTATTTGCAAAAAAAACAAAAAATCATAAATATTGTAAGGAAACCTGTTGAATACATCTGGGATTGCATTCAAGTAGCAGATCTGGACCAAGTTTCAAAGGCTTTCAAACTAAATTAGTTGAATTAATGATGGCAAGATGGAAGGAATTTCTGTATGAATGTTCGGACAAAATGTAATTTCGTAGTTTCACCAAGGTCTCCTACCCCTGGACTAGAGTGCTTTGCCTATCACAGGCCAGTGAGAACCTGAGCCTTCCTCCGATGACCTTCACTTGCAGTGCAGGGTCAGAGGCGCACCCAAAAGTGTAGACCTCTCCTCCATGACCAGAGGTTACCAGCAGGGAGGAAATGGATCCCAGGGAATTTCCCTGCAGGGAGTGAAATGGAGCCTCACAGTATTGGCCAGCTACCCTTATAAAGTGTGATCCTGGAAATGCAGGTGTGGAGCAGTCCATTGTGTCTTTATGGAACAGGTTGTCTCTGCTATGTTTACTCAGGCTCTTCATCAGGTGGCTGGTAAAGGTCCTTCTCCTATTTGGAGGCTTTCTCCTACTGAAGAATCCTCACCTTCAGGGATGCTACCCCTAAACAGGTTTTTCCTTATACAGCTTGGTATGGCTCCTGGGTTGGAAACCATCTTAGAACTGCTGTGTCTTCCAAACTGAGAAGGAAAGGAAGTTCTTCCAATAAAGACATAGGAAGAACTCCCATTCCTTCTCAGTTGGGAGAACACAGCAGTGCCAAGATGGTATCCAAAAAAGTCCAACCCAGGAGACCAGCTGTAGAAGGAACCACCTAATTTTGGGTCTTCAGTAGGAGATAGTCTCCAGCTTGGTAGGTCTCCTGCGTTGGACACCATCTTGGCACATCTGGGTCTTCCCAACTGAGAAGGAATGGGAGCTCTTCCTAAAAAGGTGTAGGAAGAACTCCCATTGCTTCTCAGTTGAGAAGACACAGCAGTGCCAAGATGGTATCCAAAAAAGTCCAACCCAGGAGACCAGCTGTAGAAGGAACCACCTAATTTTGGGGTAAAAGACATCATCCCTGGAGACAATGGGTCTTCAGTAGGAGATAGTCTCCAGCTTGGTAGGTCTCCTGCGTTGGACACCCTCTTAGCACATCTGGGTCTTCCCAACTGAGAAGGAATGGGAGCTCTTCCTAAAAAGGTGTAGGAAGGACTCCCATTCCTTCTCAGTTGGGAAGACACAGCAGTGCCAAGATGGTGTGCAAAGAAGTCCAACCCAGGAGACCAGCTGCAGAAGGAAGCACCTGATTTTGGAATAGAAGACATCATCCCTGGAGACAATGGTACTTCAGTAGGCAAAAGCAGCACCTGATGAAGAGTCTGAGTAAATATATCATGGACAGCCTGTTCCACAGAGACACAATGGACTGCTTAGGACTTTATAAGGGTTTTTGCCTCCTTCTGAATCAACTGCAGGTCTAGAGTTCTGAAGATCCAGGAGCTTATGGCGTGGTGTGGAAAAAACAAAAACAAAAAAAACATGTGAGCCAAGAAACACACACAAAAAAATGCACAGGGTATGTCCCCTCCCAAAGAACAACAACCTCCACCTATGGTCCACCTAGCTGAAAGGCCTGGTGGTCCCCTCTCTTCATGCCTAGCTGAAGATGACCACAGAGTACTACGTTAGGAGTTCTCCAGAAAGGAGACCCCCCAGGCAGAGTAAGAAGGAATCTAAGGGCCACACATCCTCCCCTTGAAGGTAGGCCGGAAGACCCACACCTACCCTCTGGTGAGTGAAGAACACACATAAAGGTGGAGTGGCACACGTGGAAAAAACTGTAGGTGTCAATATGTTATACAATGGCTAGGCCTCATAGTCTGATAACAAAAATTACCCCAGGCCTTATGAAGCAAGGTGAAGAAATAAGGGGATGTTGTTGTAGCCAAGTGCTCACTCTCACAGTGGGGTCCCAAGCCCATAGTGATATTAAGAGCATCCCTGGGCCACCCCTCACATGGGGTGCTAGACACTGCCTTCCCAGCCCTCAGATCCGGTAGCAGTGCTCAAATCACTGGATCCCTCAGAACCCTTCACACCAGGAAAATACTCCCAGTCCCCACCTTACCCAGTGGGAGCTGAATTTGGTTTCTTTCCCACGGGGAAGGTCCATCAGGACCCCCATAATAGCAGCAGGGATACTTTATGGCCAGTCACTCCTGTCAAAAGGTGAGAATGAAGGTGCAGCACACCTACTGGACAACGATAAGAACATATACCACACTTGATCTTAGCCAAAAGTCCAAGACGCTCTCAGATTTACAGTAACTTATGGAAATCTAAAGATCTCCTGTTACATTTTCTTCTATCCATTATGGTCAGCGGTGAAATCCAGAGCTGAGAACGATGATCCAAACCGTACTTTATTGTGACCGATGATGTCTTCACCACAGAGACTTGGCAAAACAGGCTGGTTAGGACATCTGAGACCGCACTAAAAGCCTGGGAGCGCACCACAAAGCCAATTCAATAACCCCAAATCTATTGTTCGGTATCTCAGGCATCATTCCTCACTCTACATACAGTTTTCTTAAAGCTGGACTCCACAAATGCAGATGGAAATTCGCATACCAGAGCACCTTGGGGTCCTGGGGGTCACCACACAAGGTATGCGCCCATTCACCCCATCCCTTTGCCAGCTCAGAATGCCAAAATAGAGAGCACTTTGATATTAATGGCTTGCTCGAAAAATAAAGCCTCTTAGGGTGAGAGCTTGGCATTGGTCATGTGGTGGCTCCCCAACTTTACATCCAAAGATCCTGAAGATCTTCTATAAAGGATGTCCAACATTTGAGATCTAGACAGATCCTCCCTCCTCCCCTTCAGTCTTGCACAGTTGTACCAGCTTCTCTATTGGAATTAAATGGCTTACTCTGATTTCACTGCACACTGTGAGCGTCTCACAATGTGCACTAGAAGCTGCAACAAGTCAGATAGAGCTCTGCCTCATTTGTTGGCTGGAGGACATCCAGCATCATCTAGCTTCTTCCTCTGCAGCCTGACTGTCCCTGACCCCGCCCCTTTCATTCATTGGATTTCAGTACCTTCAATTATGGAGGCTCGGAATTTGGCTCCAAGAAATTTTGTGCATAATGTGGTTTAAAAAATATTTTCCCAGGAGATGCAAGATGACTTCAATTGGTGACTTCTCATTCTGGTGCCTGATTGTCACCCAATGCTTTGAATCTCTAGCCCAGATGCAGGTAAGGACTATCTTTACTGCGAGTTTTCAGGCATACAAAGAGAAGCCAGAAAACTAGCATTTACAGTATTGGCAGCCTTCAGAGAAAGGTCTAAATTAAGCGCAAACTTGAAGGCCCAAATCCTGATGTTGTGGTCAACAAGTGGTCACTTGTAAAAATATTCTTCCTCCCCGATCCCAAAAAGTCACTCCTGTTCACTGATTGTGCACCCGCCCCCTCTCTGATGTCATCACATACGATGCAGGACCAGCAAGGGCCTGCCTACATTGCGGGAGCTTGCAGTCTCCCTTGGAGCGCCACCAAAGCTCTTTTATGTACGCTCTCTGGAGAGGACTGCTGACCCCTTACTTTCCATGCAACTACAGTGCTCAAAAAAGTAAAGGAACATTTTGAGTCTAGCATCAAGTCAGTGAAACTCCTGGGATACTGATCTGGTCAGGTAAGTCGTAGAGGGGGTTGGCAATCAGTTTCAGCTGCTCTGGTGTTCATGAAATTAACAAGAGGTGCACTAGATGGGCAACAATGAGACGACCCCCAAAACAGGAATGGTTTTACAGGTGACATTTTTTTCCCTACTCATCTTTTCTGTTTTTCACTCATTTTGCATTTGGCTAGGGTCGGTGTCACTACTGGTAGCATGAGGCCATACCTGGACCCTACAGAGGTTGCACAGGCAGTCCAGCTCCTCCAGGATGGCACATCAATATGTGCCATTGTCAGAAGGTTTGCTGTGTCTCCCAGCACAGTCTCAAGAGCATGGAGGAGATTCCAGGAGACAGGCAGTTCCTCTAGGAAAGCTGGACAAGGCCATAGAAGGTCCTTAACCCATCAGCAGGACCGGTATCTACTCCTTTGTGCAAGGAGGAACAGGATGAGCACTGCCAGAACCCTACAAAATGACCTCCAGCAGGCCACTGGTGTGAATGTCTCTGACCAAACAATCAGAAACAGACTTCATGAGGGTGGCCTGAGGGCCCGACATCCTCTAGTGGGCCCTGTGCTCACTGCTCGGCACCATAGAGCTGGATTGGCATTTGCCATTGAACCCCAGAATTGGCAGGTCCACCACTGGCGCCCTGTGCTTTTCACAGATGAGAGCAGGTTCCCCCTGAGCACATGTGACAGACGTGAAAGGGTCTGGAGATGCCGTGGAGAACGTTCTGCTGCCTGTAACATGGTTCAGCATGACGGTTCTGGTGGTGGGTCAGTGATGGTCTGGGGAGGCATCTCCATGGAGGGACGCACAGACCTCTACAGGCTAGACAATGGCACCCTGACTGTCATTAGGTATGGGGATGAAATGTTTGGACTCATTGTCAGACCCTACGCTGGTGCAGTGGGTTTTGGGTTCCTCCTGGTACAGTGGGTCCTGGGTTCGTCCTGGGTTCCTCCTGGTACAGTGGGTCCTGGGTTCCTCCTGGTGCAGTGGGTCCTGGGTTCCTCCTGGTGCAGTGGGTCCTGGGTTCCTCCTGGTGCGGTGGGTCCTGGGTTCCTCCTGGTGCGGTGGGTCCTGGGTTCCTCCTGGTGCAGGACAATGCCCGGCCTCATGTGGGGAGAGTATGCAGGCAGTTCCTGGAGGATGAAGGAATTGATACCATTGAATGGCCCCCACGCTCTCCTGACCTAAATCCAATAGAACCCCTCTGGGATGTCATGTTTCGGTCCATCCGACGATGCCAGGTTGCACCTCAGACTGTCCAGGAGCTCAGTGACACCCTGGTCCAGATCTGGGAGGAAATCCCCCAGGACACCAACCATGGTCTCATTAGAAGCCTCCCCCGACGTTGTCAGGCATGCATACAAGCACGTGGGGGCCACACAGACTACTGAGGACCATTCTGAGTTGCTGCAATGACATTTCAGCCCAATGGACTCGCCTGCTGCATCATTTTTTGATTTTCGGGGTGTCTTTGAATTCAGTCCTCTGTAGGTCGATACAAATCCTTGACAGTCGATCATTTTCATTTCCATCAAAAGATGTGGCGTCCTTACATTCCTCACACATCACCCCGTCCATGTCAGTACAGAGATCCAGCAGGAGATTTCTCAAAGTTTTCAAAGTCTTCCTTTCATTTTTTTTGAGCAGTGTATATTGCTTTTAAAAGGAGGCTAACAAGCCCCCTTGATAAAGCTTTGAGCAGGTGACAGGTACTCTTTATAGAGACATCAGGGGTCTATTAGATCCCTGATGTCTCTCCTGCCCTCCAAAGCAAACAACTAAACACAGACTGTGCCAGGTTAGACGCTTCCATGGCTGTAACAGCGAGAGAATGGCGGCTCTGAATCCGAAAGTGACAAAATCACTGACCGGATTACTTTTTCACAGAGGAGATGGGGGAACTGATGTTCCTCCATCTCCTGTGTGGGATGCCATCCTGGGACACTTACTGAAGTCCTCAGCTCCCTGGAGGAATGGGAGAGCCCGGGAACCACCACTGGTGGTAGCATTGCCACCAACAGTATTGGCAGCCCTTCACAGAGCTATAAAGGCGATTGGGCGGCTGTAAATCCACCTGGATCGATTTTTCAAAAAACAGCCGATTTCCGTTTAAAAAAAATGTTTTTGGCGCTAAAGACCAGAAAAAACAATTTGTGGAGTTATGAGCTCCCCAAAAACAGGCGCAGCATGGGATAAGTCCTCGAAATGCTAAACTGGCCATACACTGTAGGACCTCCGGGTTCCTTCAGATTTCAGATCGAAGGTTATTGGGTGGGATTGGACCAACCTTGGCCGGCTCATCTGCTCCATCTATGGCCAGCTTTAGCTCCAAGGCAGATTTAGGTCACTAGGGGACATCGGACTTTGGGAAACCCTTGATCTCCAGCACTGCGTGGTCGGATCGCCTGGACCACCAGGAACACAGCGCCGAGTACGGCCGAACAGCAGGTGACCCTGTGCCGGCCTGGTGAATCTCCCCCAACCCAACCCCGCCCCGTCTCTCACTCCTGCAATAGAAGCCTCCTCAGTTGGGTCACCGGCGGTACACGAGGAGGGAAGAGACGACAAATGTAAATGTTTGAGGGTTGTCAGCCCGGCGTGCCGGTGAAATGTATGAGCCGCCTCGGCTTTAAATACTCCCGTCTATTCATTCTCGTCTGTGATTAAAATGAGCCATAAATTGCCGGGGAGTCCCAGAAGAGAGCGGATACAGAATTGCTGGCTGCCAGCGTCCTGTCCCCCCCAGCTGGCTGTTCATCACGCGCCCCTGTCACCGCCCGCCACGGCGTTATAAGCAGATTCATCTCCCGCGCCGAGAGAAATACGGCGAACGCCGGATACAAACAGGTCGCCGATCGGCAGCATCTTGTTGTTTGATGCAGCGGGAGGATACAAGGAGGGACCCCGTTACAGAGCGGGACGTAGGGGGGCAAGGGGGAGGATACAAGGAGGGACCCCGTTACAGAGCGGGACGTAGGGGGGCAAGGGGGGAGGATACAAGGAGGGACCCCGTTCCAGAGCGGGACGTAGGGGGGCAAGGGGGAGGATACAAGGAGGGACCCCGTTACAGAGCGGGACGTAGGGGGGCAAGGGGGGAGGATACAGGGAGGGACCCCGTTCCAGAGAGAGACATAGGGGGGCAAGGGGGGAGGGTACAGGGAGGGACCCCGTTACAGAGCGGGACGTAGGGGGGCAAGGGGGAGGATACAAGGAGGGACCCCGTTACAGAGCGGGACGTAGGGGGGCAAGGGGGAGGATACAAGGAGGGACCCCGTTACAGAGCGGGACGTAGGGGGGCAAGGGGGGAGGATACAGGGAGGGACCCCATTCCAGAGAGAGACATAGGGGGGCAAGGGGGGAGGGTACAAGGAGGGACCCCGTTACAGAGCGGGACGTAGGGGGGCAAGGGGGAGGGTACAAGGAGGCACCCCGTTACAGAGCGGGACGTAGGGGGGCAAGGGGGGAGGGTACAAGGAGGGACCCCGTTACAGAGCGGGACGTAGGGGGGCAAGGGGGAGGATACAGGGAGGGACCCCGTTACAGAGCGGGACGTAGGGGGGCAAGGGGGAGGATACAAGAGGGACCCCGTTACAGAGCGGGACGTAGGGGGGCAAGGGGGGAGGATACAGGGAGGGACCCCGTTCCAGAGAGAGACATAGGGGGGCAAGGGGGGAGGGTACAGGGAGGGACCCCGTTACAGAGCGGGACGTAGGGGGGCAAGGGGGAGGATACAAGGAGGGACCCCGTTACAGAGCGGGACGTAGGGGGGCAAGGGGGAGGATACAGGGAGGGACCACGTTCCAGAACGGGACATAGGGGGGCAAGGGGGGAGGATGCAGGGAGGGACCCCGTTCCAGAGAGGGACATAGGGGGGCAAGGGGGGAGGATACAGGGAGGGACCCCGTTACAGAGCGGGACATAGGGGGGCAAGGTGGGAGGATACAGGGAGGGACCCCGTTCCAGAGAGGGACTACAGACAGAGGGGGCAAGGGGGGAGGATACAGGGAGGGACCCCGTTACAGAGCGGGACGTAGGGGGGCAAGGGGGGAGGATACAGGGAGGGACCCCGTTACAGAGCGGGACGTAGGGGGGCAAGGGGGGAGGATACAGGGAGGGACCCCATTACAGAGCGGGACGTAGGGGGGCAAGGGGGGAGGATACAGGGAGGGACCCCATTCCAGAGCGGGACGTAGGGGGGCAAGGGGGGAGGATACAGGGAGGGACCACGTTCCACAGCGGGACGTAGGTGGGCAAGGGGGGAGGATACAGGGAGGGACCCTGTTCCAGAGCGGGACGTAGGGGGGCAAGGGGGGAGGATACAGGGAGGGACCCCATTCCAGAGCGGGACGTAGGGGGGCAAGGGAGGAGGATACAGGGAGGGACCTTCTTCCAGAGCGGGACATAGGGGGACAACGGGGGAGGATACAGGGAGGGACCCCATTCCACAGCGGGAAATAGGGGGGCAAGGGGGGAGGATACAGGGAGGGACCCCCTTCCAGAGCGGGACATAGGGGGACAACGGGGGAGGATACAGGGAGGGACCCCATTCCACAGCGGGAAATAGGGGGGCAAGGGGGGAGGATACAGGGAGGGACCCCGTTCCAGAGCGGGACATAGGGGGGCAAGGGGGGAGGATACAGGGAGGGCCCCCATTCTAGAGCGGGACATAGGAGGGCAAGAGGGGAGGATACAGGGAGGGACCCCATTCTAGAGAGGGACTACAGACAGGGGGGCAAGGGGGCGGGGATACAGGGAGGTACCCCGTTCCAGAGAGGGACTACAGACAGAGGGGGGCAAGGCCACAAGACACCAGAGTGTCAAACACAGCGATCCAGCCAGTTAACACACCTCCTGTTCTGGGGTGACAACGCTCACTGTATTTTATCCATATAGGAAAAGTGTTGTCACCCTAGGATAGAACTACAGGACACCTCCCCCTCCCCTGCATAATAGAAGTGTTCTGGTGGCCCTGCCAGTTCACACACGTCCTGTTCTGGGGTGACAACGCTCACTTTATTGTATCTAAGCAGGAGCAACGTTGTCATCCTAGGACAGAACACTTTGCTCCCCCTCCCCTATCTCCATAACAAAGGGGGAGGGGTTCTGGTGATCCTACCTGTGCTCAAGTCTCCACCCCTTGGATCAGAAGTCTCCGCCCCCTGGAATCTTCAGCCTTGGTGAAGACACACAAGGGGTCAGGCACAGGGTCCAATGGCAATTAAAGGTTAATGTCCCACATCTGTGGCTTTTTAAATTGCAATGAGTGTCAGTGTATAAATAGTCAATGAGTTTATTGGCTCTCACGTGGATGCACTGAGCAGGCCGAGACACTGAGCCATGGGGAGCAGAAAAGAACTGTCAAAAAGACCTGCATAACAAGGTAATGGAACTTTCTAAAGATGGAAAAGGAAATAAAAAGATGTCCAAAGCCTTGAATATGCCAGTCAGTACCATTCAATCACCTATTAAGTGGAAAATTCGGGATCTCCTGATACCAAGCCAAGGTCAGGTAGACCAAGAAAGATGGCAGCCACAACTGCCAGAATTGTTCGGGGTTTAAAGGAAAGCCCCCCCACACAGGTCACCTCAGCAGAAATCCAGGCTGCTCTGGGAAAAGACGGTGTGATTGTTTCAAGGAGCACAATAAGACAATACTTGAACAAAAATGAGCTGCATGGCCGAGTTGCCAGAAAGAAGTGCCAATGCTACAAAAAAAGCGTGGTTACAATATGCCTGACAACCCCTGGATGCCCGACACCCCCTGGACGACGCCCGACAACCCCTGGACGATGCCCGACATAACCTGGACAACGCCTGACAACCCCTAGACAATGCCCGACAACCCCTGGACAACGCCCGACAACCCCTGGACAATGCCCGACATGTCCTGGATAATGCCCGACAACCCCTGGAAATACCCGACAACCCCTGGACAACACCTGACAACCCCTGGACAATACCCGACAACCCCTGGACAACACCCGACAACCCCTGGACAACACCCGACAACCCCTGGACTACACCTGACAACCCCTGGACAATACCCGACAACCCCTGGACAACACCCGACAACCCCTGGACAATCCCTGACAACCCCTGGACAATACCCGACAACCCCTGGACAACACCCGACAACCCCTGGACTACACCTGACAACCCCTGGACAATCCCTGACAACCCCTGGACAATACCTGACCACCCCTGGACATGCCTCCCACGCTTCTGGCACACTGTAACGTAGATGAGACCAAATAAAGAGCTTTATGGTCACAACCACAAGCGCTATGTTTGGGGCGACAAGAATACCATCCCAACTGTGAAGCATGGTGGTAGCTCACTGATGTTTTGGGGGAGCTCTACAGGCATGGGGAATCTTGTGAAAATTGATGGCAGCATGTTATCAGAAAATACTGGCATACATCCAGCAATGTGCATGAGAGCCGAGGCTCCCCCGGGTCTCTCTCTTTCCTCATTGGCTCACACAGCAGCGGGAGCCATTGGCTAATGCTGCTGTCAATCATAGCCAGTGAGGCAACGAGGAGAGAGAGACACTGGGGAGCCGTACGTCTCATGCATATTGGTGGATCAAGATGGGGCCCAGGGGGGCTGATGGGGGGAGAAGAACTACAGACCACCTCCACCTATGGAGGAGCAGCGTTGTCACCCATAAAACAGGAAGTGTAGGAGGAAATGCTCTGGTGATCTTGCCAGCCATACCCTTCCTGTCCTGGGATGACAACGTTTACAGTGCTGTATCTATGGAGGACCAGTGTTGTCACCCTAAAACAGGAAGTGTAGGGGAATTGCTCTGGTGATCTTGTCAGTAATACACTTCCTGTCCTGGGGTGACCACGTTTACTGTGCTGTATCTATGGAGGAGCAGCTTTGTCACCCTAAAACAGGAAGTGTAGGGGGAAATGCTCTGGTGATCTTGTCAGTAATACCCTTCCTGTCCTGGGGTGACAACATTTACTGTGCTGTATCTATGAAGGACCAGTGTTGTCACCCTAAAACAGGAAGTGAAGGGGGAAGTGCTCTGGTGATCTTGCGAGCAATATACTTCCTGTCCTGGGGTGACAACGTTTGCTATGCTGTATCTATGGAAAAGCAGGGTTGTCACCCTAAAACAGGAAGTGTAGGGGGAAGTGCTCTGGTGATCTTGTCAGTAATACACTTCCTGTCCTGGGGTGACAACGCTTACTATGAGGTATCTATGGAGGAGCAGCTTTGTCACCCTAAAACAGGAACTGAAGGGGGAATTTCTCTGGTGATCTCGTCAGTAATACCCTTCCTGTCCTGGGGTGACAAGGCTTTCTGTGCTGTATCTATGGCGGAGCAGCGTTGTCACCCTAGGACAGAGCTATGGAAAACCACCACCTCCCCTCCTCTTCATAACAATGAGGTGAGGGAGGGTTCTCTAGTCCTAGTAGATCGCCTGCAGTGTTTAATACGATGTAACACCAAGCTCACTAAGATTCAGCAGGCTTTTCACAGTGCCCCTGGAGAGGACTACACTCTCTTGTCACATGATTCTGTCTCTTTGAGAAGTGGACATTGCATGCTGCGGACGCTCACCTTGGACTCCCATTCCTTCAGCATCTTCTTCAGCTCCCCCTCCCGGGCGTAGTCCAGGGGCTTGTGACCCATGTCATTCACCTGTAAGGGGTTGGCGCCTGGAAAGGGGAGAGAGACCAGAGGGGGGGTGAGATTACATGGAAGTCATCACATCGGGCATTAAAGGTGAACTCCGGGCAAAATAAATACATCACTTGAATCTATTCCTCATCAGCCACTAAAATAAATCCACTCTGTGCGCACCAAATGCCTTTACAAAGCCAGATATTACCTGGTAAAAGTAGCCGTGACATCATCACTGTGCTGGACATAGCCTGTGCACTGAGCGGAGCTGTGGGAGTGACCCAGCAGGCCCCACCTACCACAGAAACCTACAAGAGGGGGCGGAGACAAGACCAGTCACCCGGCACAAAGAGAGAGAGCAGAGCTGTGGGAGGGACACAGCAGGCTCCACCCACTAAAGAGACCCCGGGGGGGGACGGGGGGGGACTAGACCAGTCACCCTGCACAAGGAAAGAGAGCAGAGCTGTGGGAGGGACACAGCAGGCTCCGCCCACTACAGATACGGGGGGGGGGGGACTAGACCAATCACCCTGAACAGAGAGCAGAGATGTGGGAGGCCAGTCACCCTGCAGAGAGAGAGAGAGCAGAGTTGTGGGAGGGACAGAGCAGGCTCCACCCACTACAGAGACCTGGGGTAGAGGAGGGGGAGACTAGACCAATCACAATACACAAGGAGAGCAGAGATGTGGGAGGGACACAGCAGGCTCCGCCCACTACTGATACGGGGGGGGGGGGGGACTAGACCAATCACCCTGAACAGAGAGCAGAGATGTTAATGGAGGAGCTGCGTTGTCACCTAAGGATAGAACTAATAAAAGCCGCCCCTTATCACCCTAACATAAGGGGGAGGGGTTATGTGATGCTGTCTGTAGCACACTTCCTGTCCTAGGGTGACAACACTCACTGTACTGTGTTCATGGAGGAACAGTGTTGTCACCTTATGACAGAACTAATAAAAGCCTCCCTTCATTGCCCCAAAACAAGGTGGGAGGGGTTATGGTGATCCTGCCAGTACCACACTTCCTGTCGTGACAATGCTCATTGATATAAAGGGATTCTGGGGATTCTGTCAGTAACACACTTCCTGTCCTGGGGTGACGACGCTCATTGTACTCAATCACTGTACTGTATCTATACAGTAGCAGTGTTGTCACCCCAGGACAGAACTACAGAACAACTCCTTCTCCTTCTATTTCCATAACATGATATGAAGGGATTCTGGGGACTCTGTCATTAACACACTTCCTGTCCTGGGGTGACAACATTCATTGTACTCATTCACTGTACTGTATCTATGGAGGAGCAGTATTATCACCCTTGGACAGAACTACAGAACACCTCCTTCTCCCGAAGAGAAGGGATTCTGGTGATTCTGTCATTAACACACTTCCTGTCCTAGGGTGACAACACTCACTATTACTGTGTCCATGGAGGAGCAGTGTTGTCAGCCTAGATAGGAAGTGTGGCAAGACCACAGAACTCCTGATCTCCATAACAACGGGGGGGGGGGGGGGGGAGCTGCAAGGCCCCTTTCACACGGGCGCTCCGTTTTTTTTATCAGTTCAGTCACATTAAAAAAACAGATCAGTTCACATCTGTTTTTCATCCGTTTACATCCATTTACATCCATTTTTATCCGTTTTTGTCCGTTTACATACGGTTTTATCCGTTTACTACGTTTTCGTCCATCTACATCCGTCTTTGTCCATTTATGTTCGTTTACATGCGTTTTCAGCCATTTACATCCATTGTTTCGTTTTAGTCCGTTTACATCCATTTTCGTCTATCTACATCCGTCTTTGTCCATTTACATCTGTTTTCGTCCATTTATATACGTTTTCGTCCATTTACATCTGTTTTCGTCCATTTATATACGTTTTCGTCCATTTACATCTGTCTTCGTCCATTTACATGCATTTTCATCCGTTTATATTCATTTTCATCCGTTTACGTCCGTTTTCATCCATCTACATCCGTCTTTGTCCATTTACATTCGTTTTCGTCCATTTACAGTTGCAAGAAAAAGTATGTGAACCCCTTGGGATTACGTGTTTTGCATGAATTGGGCATAAAATGTGCTCTGAACGTCATCTAAGTCACAACAATAGAAGAACACAGTCTGCTGAACATAATACTACACAAACATTAGATGTTGCCATGGTTTAATTGCACATAACATGTAAACATTCACAGTGCAGGGAGGAAAAAGTATGTGAACCTTTGGACTTAATAACTGGTTGACCCTCCTTTGGCAGCAATAACCTCAACCAAACGTTTCCTGTAGTTGCAGATCAGACCTGCACAACGATCTGGAGTCATTTTGGACCACTCCTCTTCACAAAACTGTTTCAGTGTAGCAATATTCTTGGGATGTCTGGTGTGAATCGCTCTCTTAAGGTCATGCCACAGCATTTCAATCGGGTTGAGGTCAGGACTCTGACTGGGCCACTCCAGAAGGCGTATTCTGTGCTGTTGCAGCCATTGTTTTGTTGAATTAATTGTATGCTTTGGGTCATTGTCCTGTTGCATCACCCATCCTCTGCAGAGCTTCAGTTGGCGGACAGATGGTCGTACGTTTTCCTGCAAAATGTCTTGATAAACTCTGGAATTCATTTTCCCATCAATGACAACAATCTGTCCAGGCCCTGAGGCAGCAAAGCAGCCCCAAACCATGATGCTCCCTCCGCCATGTTTCACAGTGGGGATGAGGTTTTGATGTTGGTGTGCTGTGCCTTTTTTTCTCCACACATAGTGTTGTGTGTTCTTCCCAAACAACTCAATCTTGGTTTCATCTGTCCACAGTATATTTTGCCAGTAGTGCTGTGGAACATCCAGGTGCTCTTTTGCAAACTTCAAACGTGCTGCAATCTTCTTTTTGGACAGCAATGGCTTCCTCCGTGGTGTCCTCCCATGTACTCCATTCTTGTTTCATGTTTTCCTTATTGTAGATGTGTCAACAAAAATGTTAGCATGTGCCAGAGATTTCTGTAGGTCTTTAGCTGACACTCTGGGATTCTTCTTTACCTCATGCAGCATTCTGCGCTGTGCTCTTGCAGTCATTTTTACAGGACGACCACGCCTAGGGAGAGTAGCAACAGTGCTAAACTTTCTCCATTTGTAGACAGTCTGTCTTACCGTGGACACAGGAACATCAAGGCTCAAGGAGATACTTTTGTAACCCTTTCCAGCTTCATGCAACTCGACAATTCTTGATCGTAGGTCTTCTGAGAGCTCTTTTTCTGCGAGGCATGGTTCACATCAGACAGTGCTTCTTGAAACCAGTAAACCCAAAACAGGTGTGTGTTTTTTAAGGGCAGGACAGCTGTCAGCAACACATCCAATATCATCACACTGATTGGAGTCAAGGTTGGCTCACTCCTGGCTCCAATTAGCTCTGGGAGAAGTCATTAAGCTAGGGCCTCACATACTTTTTCCTCCCTGCGCTGTGAATGTTTACATGTTATGTGCAATTAAACCATAGCAACATCTAATGTTTGTGTAGTATTATGTTCAGCAGACTGTGTTCTTCTATTGTTGTGACTTAGATGACGTTCAGAGCACATTTTATGCCAAATTCATGCAAAACTCCACATAATCCCAACGGGTTCACATACTTTTTCTTGCAACTGTACATCAGTTTTTGTCCGTTTACATCCATTTTCGTCTATTTTCATTCATTTTCATCCGTTTACATCCATTTTCATCCGTTTACATCCATTTTCATCCGTCTACATCCATCTATGTCCATTTACATCTGTTTTCATCCGTTTACATCCATTTTCATCCGTCTACATCCATCTATGTCCATTTTCATCCATTTACATCCATTTTCTGTTTTTGTCTGTTTACATCCGTTTTTTTTTGTTTTAGTCCATTTACATGTTTGTCTGTTTACATCTGTTTTCGTCCATTTACATCCTTTTTTTAGTCCGTTTACATCAGTTTTTAATTTTTGTCCGTTTACATTCGTTTTCGTCCGTTTGGATTTGTTGTCGTCTATTTACATCTGTTATTCATTTTTGTCCACTTATATCCGTTTTAGTCCGTTTACATCTGTTTTTGTCTGTTTACATGTTTTCCTCCGTTTACATCCATTTTTGGTCCATCTACATCCGTTTTTGTCCGTTTACATCCGTTTTGATCCAACCACATCCGTTTTTGTCCATTTTCGTCTATTTACATCCGTTTTCCCTTTTAGTCCGTTTACATCCGTCTTCGTCCATTTACGTCCGCTTACATCCATTTTTGTTTGTTTACATCCGTTTTTATCCATTTACATCCGTTTTTGTATAATTACATCCGTTTTAGTCCGTTTACATTCATTTTCATCCATTTACATCCGTTTTTGTCCGTTTACATGCCTTTCCGTCCATTCCCTTTTTTTTAACAGAAGAAAAACAGGGTTTTCTTCCATTCGTGAAAAAAAACCACCAAAAAAACAGATGTTAACGGATGCTGACATTAACGGATGCGGAAACAGACGATCATCCGTTTACATCCGCTAGTCCACCGAAACACACGGGTGCCCGTTTATCATCCCTAAACGGACAGATGAAAAAAAAAAAAAACGGACATACGGAAAGCCCGTGTGAAAGGGGGTCCAAGTTACAGGAGATCTCCCAAGCCGCCACAAAGGCGATTTTGTTTTTGCTGGAGTGAGGAAGGTCTGTCCTTTCCCGTCCCGGTGACTACCTCTCCCCCCCATTGCTCAGACGGTTGTCACAAGGACAGGAAGTGAGGGAGAGATATAAAACCTTCCCTGCATAGAGCCGTCCCGGTGACTACCTCTTCCCCCATTGCTCAGACGGTTGTCACAAGGACAGGAAGTGCATAGAACAGGGAAGGTTTTCTATCTCTTCCCTCACTTCCTGTCCTTGTGACAACCCTCTGAGCAATGAGGGAGTGGTGGTCACCGGGACGGCTCTATGCAGGGAAGGTTTTCTATCTCTCCCCTCATTTCCTGTCCTTGTGACAACCCTCTGGGCAATGAGGGAGAGGTAGTCACCGGGACGGCTCTATGCAGGGAAGGTTTTCTATCTCTCCCCTCACTTCCTGTCCTTGTGACAACCCTCTGAGCAATGAGGGAGAGGTAGTCACCGGGACGGCTCTATGCAGGGAAGGTTTTCTATCTCTCCCCTCACTTCCTGTCCTTGTGACAACCCTCTGAGCAATGAGGGAGACGTAGTCACCGGGACGGCTCTATGCAAGGAAGGTTTTCTATCTCTCCCCTCACTTCCTGTCCTTGTGACAACCCTCTGAGCAATAGGGGGAGAGGTAGTCACCGGGACGGCTCTATGCAGGGAAGGTTTTATATCTCTCCCCTCACTTCCTGTCCTTGTGACAACCCTTTGAGCAATGGGGGGAGAGGTAGTCACCGGGACGGCTCTATGCAGGGAAGGTTTTCTATCTCTCCCCTCATTTCCTGTCCTTGTGACAACCCTCTGGGCAATGAGGGAGAGGTAGTCACCGGGACGGCTCTATGCAGGGAAGGTTTTCTATCTCTCCCCTCACTTCCTGTCCTTGTGACAACCCTCTGAGCAATGAGGGAGACGTAGTCACCGGGACGGCTCTATGCAGGGAAGGTTTTCTATCTCTCTCCTCACTTCCTGTCCTTGTGACAACCCTCTGAGCAATGAGGGAGACGTAGTCACCGGGACGGCTCTATGCAGGGAAGGTTTTCTATCTCTCTCCTCACTTCCTGTCCTTGTGACAACCCTCTGAGCAATGGGGGGAGAGGTAGTCACCGGGACGGCTCTATGCAGGGAAGGTTTTCTATCTCTCCCCTCATTTCCTGTCCTTGTGACAACCCTCTGAGCAATGGGGGGAGAGGTAGTCACCGGGACGGCTCTATGCAGGGAAGGTTTTCTATCTCTCCCCTCATTTCCTGTCCTTGTGACAACCCTCTGAGCAATGAGGGAGAGGTAGTCACCGGGACGGCTCTATGCAGGGAAGGTTTTCTATCTCTCCCCTCACTTCCTGTCCTTGTGACAACCCTCTGAGCAATGAGGGAGAGGTAGTCACCGGGACGGCTCTATGCAGGGAAGGTTTTCTATCTCTCCCCTCACTTCCTGTCCTTGTGACAACCCTCTGAGCAATGAGGGAGACGTAGTCACCGGGACGGCTCTATGCAGGGAAGGTTTTATATCTCTCTCCTCACTTCCTGTCCTTGTGACAACCCTCTGAGCAATGGGGGGAGAGGTAGTCACCAAGACGGCTCTATGCAGGGAAGGTTTTCTATCTCTCCCCTCATTTCCTGTCCTTGTGACAACCCTCTGAGCAATGGGGGGAGAGGTAGTCACCGGGACGGCTCTATGCAGGGAAGGTTTTCTATCTCTCCCCTCACTTCCTGTCCTTGTGACAACCATCTGAGCAATGAGGGAGAGAGGTAGTCACCGGGACGGCTCTATGCAGGGAAGGTTTTCTATCTCTCCCCTCACTTCCTGTCCTTGTGACAACCATCTGAGCAATGAGGGAGAGGTAGTCACCGGGACAGCTCTATGCAGGGAAGGTTTTCTATCTCTCCCCTCACTTCCTGTCCTTGTGACAACCCTCTGAGCAATGAGGGAGAGGTAGTCACCGGGACGGCTCTATGCAGGGAAGGTTTTCTATCTCTCCCCTCACTTCCTGTCCTTGTGACAACCCTCTGAGCAATGAGGGAGAGGTAGTCACCGGGACGGCTCTATGCAGGGAAGGTTTTCTATCTCTCCCCTCACTTCCTGTCCTTGTGACAACCCTCTGAGCAATGAGGGAGACGTAGTCACCGGGACGGCTCTATGCAGGGAAGGTTTTCTATCTCTCTCCTCACTTCCTGTCCTTGTGACAACCCTCTGAGCAATGGGGGGAGAGGTAGTCACCGGGACGGCTCTATGCAGGGAAGGTTTTCTATCTCTCCCCTCATTTCCTGTCCTTGTGACAACCCTCTGAGCAATGAGGGAGAGGTAGTCACCTGGACGGCTCTATGCAGGGAAGGTTTTCTATCTCTCCCCTCACTTCCTGTCCTTGTGACAACCATCTGAGCAATGAGGGAGAGGTAGTCACCGGGACGGCTCTATGCAGGGAAGGTTTTCTATCTCTCCCCTCACTTCCTGTCCTTGTGACAACCCTCTGAGCAATGAGGGAGAGGTAGTCACCGGGACGGCTCTATGCAGGGAAGGTTTGCTATCTCTCCCATCACTTCCTGTCCTTGTGACAACCCTCTGAGCAATGAGGGAGACGTAGTCACCGGGACGGCTCTATGCAGGGAAGGTTTTCTATCTCTCCCCTCACTTCCTGTCCTTGTGACAACCATCTGAGCAATGAGGGAGAGGTAGTCACCGGGACGGCTCTATGCAGGGAAGGTTTTCTATCTCTCCCCTCACTTCTTGTCCTTGTGACAACCCTCTGAGCAATGAGGGAGAGGTAGTCACCGGGACGGCTCTATGCAGGGAAGGTTTGCTATCTCTCCCATCACTTCCTGTCCTTGTGACAACCTTCTGAGCAATGAGGGAGAGGTAGTCACCGGGACGGCTCTATGCAGGGAAGGTTTTCTATCTCTCCCCTCACTTCCTGTCCTTGTGACAACCCTCTGAGCAATGGGGGGGAGAGGTAGTCACCTGGACGGGAAAGGACAGACAGCTCTGCGACGGTTGGAACGCCTGGAGCCCGTCCGGCCAGCGCGGGGTTAAGGAGCGGCTCCGACCCCCTCCCGGCCTTGTGTGGCACATAAAGTGGACAGGAAATAAAGCCATCGATCGGCGGAGCTCTGCCGCCCCGACCCCGGCCCCGGCTGACAAGACGGATAGTTTAGCAGGGGCCGCGCGCGTGTTAACTTCTCCCCGGCCGCGGCCTGATGACAGCCTAGGGGCCCCGTTATCTGTCCTCTCCTCGCCGCGCGGCCGCTGCTCTTCTCCAGGATCAATCGATGCCCGAGCTCCAATATTAGCTTAATCCCCCTGTTAATGGCAGCGCCGACGTGACTAATTGCAGCAATAATTGATAGAACCTGACTGCTGAGGGCTGATCGATTCCCGGAGTCGGAGGAGCAATCACATATTACACCTTCATAAATAAAAACGTGTCAGCGCAGGAGGAGAGCGGCGGGCCTCAGATCCTTCATTGCTACATGGCCGGAGGCGACCTTTCCGAGCCTCCAGAAACAATCGTTCCAGAGGAAGGGGGTGATATGGAAGCAGTGCTGATGTTTGCATTGTTGGGGGTTATTAGGCTGTGATCCAGATGTGGTGCAACCAAAATGTGTCAGTGTGGAAGGGGAGGGGCGGCCGCTCTCTGATGTTACGTGGGGGGGGGTGACCTTTCTGACCCCCCAGAAACAATCGTTCCTGAGAAAGGGGGTGATATGGAAGCGGTGCTGATGTTTGCATTGTTGGGGGTTATTAGGCTGTGATCCAGGTGTGGCGCAACCAAAATGTGTCGGTGTGGAAGGGGAGGGGCGGCCGCTCTCTCTGATGTTACGTGGGGGGGGGGTGACCTTTCTGACCCCCCAGAAACAATCGTTCCAGAGGAAGGGGGTGATATGGAAGCAGTGCTGATGTTTGCATTGTTGGGGGTTATTAGGCTGTGATCCAGATGTGGTGCAACCAAAATGTGTCAGTGTGGAAGGGGAGGGGCGGCCGCTCTCTCTGATGTTACGTGGGGGGGGGGGTGACCTTTCTGACCCCCCAGAAACAATCGTTCCAGAGGAAGGGGGTGATATGGACGCGGTGCTGATGTTTGCATTGTTGGGGGTTATTAGGCTGTGATCCAGATGTGGTGCAACCAAAATGTGTCAGTGTGGAAGGGGAGGGGCGGCCGCTCTCTCTGATGCTAAGTGGGGGGGGGTGACCTTTCTGACCCCCCAGAAACAATCGTTCCTGAGAAAGGGGGTGATATGGAAGCGGTGCTGATGTTTGCATTGTTGGGGGTTATTAGGCTGTGATCCAGATGTGGTGCAACCAAAATGTGTCGGTGCCGGAGGGGGAGCGGCAGCAACTCTTTCTGATGCTACGCCGCCAGGGGTGACCTTTCTGACCCCATAGAAACAATCATTCCCAAGAAAGGGGGTGATATGGGCGCGGCCCTGATGTTTATATTGTTTGCATTGTTGGGGGTTATTAGGCCATGATCCAGATGTGGTGCAACCAAAATGTGTTGGTCCGGAAGGGGGAACGGCAGCCGCTCTCTCTGATGCTACGTGGCCAGGGGTGACCTTTCTGACCCCCCAGAAACAATCATTGCTTAGGAAGGGGGTGATATGGACGCGGTACTGATGTTTTCATTGTTGGGGGTTATTAGGCCGTGATCCAGATGTGGTGTAACCAAAATGTGTTGGTGTGCAAGGGGGAGCGGTGGACGCTCTCTCTGATGCTACGTGGTCGAGGGTGGCCTTTCTGACCCCCCAGAAACAATCGTTCCCGAGGAAGGGGGTGACATGGACGCGGTGCTGATGTTTGCATTGTTGGGGGTTATTAGGCCGTGATCCAGATGTGGTGCAACCAAAATGTGTTGGTGTGCAAGGGGGAGCAGTGGACGCTCTCTCTGATGCTACGTGGTCGAGGGTGACCTTTCTTACACCCCAGAAACAATCATTCCCCAGGAAGGGGGTGACATAGACGCGGTGCTGATGTTTATATTGTTTGCATTGTTGAGGGTTATTAGGCCGTGATCCAGATGTGGTGCAACCAAAATGTGTCGGTGTGGAAGGGGAGCGACTGCCATGCCCTCTTATGCTATGTGGCCGGGGGTGACCTTTTCTGACCCTCCAGAAACAATCATTCCCAAGAAAGGGGGTGATATGGACCCGGTGCTGATGTTTACATTGTTGGGAGTTATTAGGCTGTGATCCAGATGTGGTGCAACCAAAATGTGTCGGTGCGGAAGGGGGTGTGGCAGCAACTCTTACTGATGCTAGGAGGCCGGGGTGACCTTTCTGACCCCATAGAAACAATCATTTCCGAGAAAAGAGGTGATATGAAAACGGTGCTGATGTTTATGTTGTTTGCATTGTTGAGGGTTATTAGGCTCTGATCCAGATGTGGTGCAACCAAAATGTGTCGGTGTGGAAGGGCGAGCGTTGGATGCTCTCTCTGATGCTACGTGGTCGACGGTGACCTTTCAAACCCTCCAGAAACAATCATTCACGATAAGGGAGGTGATATGGACGCGGTGCTGATGTTTTCATTGTTGGGGGTTATTAGGCTGTGATCCAGATGTGGTGCAACCAAAATATGTCGGTGCACAAGGGGAGCGGCGGCCGCTCACTCTGATGCTACGTGGTCAAGGGTGACCTTTCTGACCCCATAGAAACAATCATTCCTGAGAAAGGGGGTGATATGGAAGCGGTGCTGATGTTTATATTGTCTGCATTGTTGGGGGTTATTAGGCTGTGATCCAGATGTGGTGCAACCAAAATGTGTCGGTGTGGAAGGGGAGCGTCGGACACTCTCTCTGATGCTACGTGGCCGGGGGGTGATCTTTCTGACCCCATAACACAATCATTCCCAAGGAAGGGGGTGAAATGTACCCGGTGCTGATGTTTACATTGCTTGCATTGTTGGGGGTTATTAGGCTGTGATCCAGATGTGGTGCAACCAAAATGTGTCGGTGTGCAAGGGGGAGCGGTGGACGCTCTCTCTGATGCTATGTGGCCGGGGTGACCTTTCTAACCTTCCAGAAACAATCATTCTCAAGGAAGGGGGTGATATGGACCCAGTGCTGATGTTTACATTGTTTTCATTGTTGAGGGTTATTAGGCTGTGATCCAGATGTGGTGCAACCAAAATGTGTGACTCTTTCTGGCGCTACGTGGCCGGGGGCGATCGTTCTGACCCCCCCAGATGCAATTGCTCCCCATGAAAGGGGGTGACATGGATGTGGTGCTGCTGTTTACAACACTCACATTACTGGGGGATGGTATACTGCGAACCGGATGTGGTGCAACCAAAATGCGTCAGCGCAGAAGGGGAGCGGCGGCCACTCCCTGATGTTATGAGATCGGAGGTGACCCTTCAGACCCACCGAGAACTACGCTCGAGTATGTCAGCAACATTCGCTCCCGTGGAGGGGTGGTATGAAAGCGGCGCAGTTTAAGTCGCTCACGTTGCCGGGGGAAAGGGGGGGGGAGGGGTTAGTAGGCTGCAAACCAGATGTGGTGCAACCAAAAACTGTCAGCGGAGAGGGGGAGCGGCGGCTGCCCTCTCTAGAGCTACGCTGGCCCTCCAGACAATACACAAGTATGTGAGGGACAGTCACTCTTTCGGAGAGGGGGGCGATAAGAAAACGGCTCAGAGCTTTACCTCGCTCACACTGCCGACGGTTAGAAGTGATGCAACCGAAAAGTGTCGGCACAGAAGGGGAGCGGCGGCCGCATGCATTACGCACGGGAGACTAAGTCCGGGTGCCCACGGGCGATTTTCAGTAGCGCCGTCGTGTGACTAAAATTTTGGACATCAAAGTCGCACCCCAACCTTCTCAATGGCACCCCGTTCAAATCCAACGACTCAAAGTCGCGGCAATTTTTAAAAGGCGCCTGCGCCACTTTTGTTGCTGGATCAAAGTCGCATCAAAGCGCACCGAGGTGAATGGAGCCTAACCGCGAATGTGGATTTTCGCTTTTTTTTTTTTTTTTTTTTTGCTCTTTTGCTGAATTGACATGTAAAAGTTCAAACAGAATTCTGTTGTTGTATGTTCCAGCTTGAAACCGGCCACACGCGTGTAGATTTTCGGACGAGAAGAATTCGTACGAAACTTCTTCAAACGTTCGGTGAACGGACGAATGTCGATCGAAAAATGGCATTTGCTTGTAGCGTTCGAGTTTAAAATGAATGTCGTTTCTGAACGATCACCGCATGTACCGGGTGAAAATGCGTGAGATCGAGAAACGTTTTCCTTCCCGCTCCTTCGAATTTTCCCGTCGCCGCGGTCGAAAACAACCGATTTGACCCCCCGCTAACGATTAGAAAATCGAAGGAATATTATTGGAAGGAGAATTCCCGTACGAAAATCTATACATGGAAGCAGTCTCTAGAAGTCTCCTGTCACATGGCAGCAGGCTCTAGAAGTCTCCTGTCACATGGCAGCAGGCTCTAGAAGTCTCCTGTTACATGGGAGCAGTTTCTAGAAGTCTCCTGTCACATGGCAGCAGGCTCTAGAAGTCTCCTGTCACATGGCAGCAGGCTCTAAAAGTCTCCTGTTACATGGGAGCAGTTTCTAGAAGTCTCCTGTTACATGGGAGCAGGCTCTAGAAGTCTCCTGTCACATGGGAGCAGGCTCTAGAAGTCTCCTGTTACATGGAAGCAGGCTCTAGAAATCTCCTGTCACATGGAAGCAGTCTCTAGAAGTCTCCTGTCACATGGAAGCAGTCTCTACAAGTCTCCTGTCACATGGAAGCAGTCTCTAGAAGTCTCCTGTTACATGGAAGCAGTCTCTAGAAGTCTCTTGTTACATGGAAGCAGTCTCTACAAGTCTCCTGTTACATGGAAGCAGTCTCTAGAAGTCTCCTGTTACATGGAAGCAGTCTTTAGAAGTCTCTTGTTACATGGAAGCAGGCTCTAGAAGTCTCCTGTTACATGGAAGCAGTCTCTACAAGTTTCCTGTTACATGGAAGCAGTCTCTAGAAGTCTCCTGTTACATGGAAGCAGTCTCTAGAAGTCTCCTGTTACATGGAAGCAGGCTCTAGAAGTCTGAACGATCACCACATACACCGGCTGAAAATTTGATTGAGAAAAGTTTTCCTTCCCGCCCCTTCGAATTGCAGTGACGCAATGCAGCAATAGAAAAGCAGCAACGCAACGACAGGAAAGCAGTGACGCAACGCAGCGACAGAAAAGCAGCGACGTAACGCAATGACAGGAAAGCAGTGATGCAACGCAGCGTCAGGAAAGCAGCGACGCAACGCAGCGTCAGAAAAGCAGCGACGCAACGCAGCGACAGAAAAGCAGCGACGCAACGCAGCATCAGGAAAGCAGCAACGCAACGACAGGAAAGCAGTGATGCAACGTAGCAACAGAAAAGCGACAACACAGCGACAGAAAAGCAGTGACGCAACGCAGCGTCAGGAAAGCAGTGACGCAACGCAGCGATAGAAAAGCAGCGACGCAACGCAGCGTCAGAAAAGCAGCGACGCAACGCAGCGACAGAAAAGCAGTGATGCAGCGCCAGAAAAGCAGTGACGCAACGCAACAGAAAAGCAGCGACACAACGCAGCGACAGGAAAGCAGTGACGCAACGACGCAATGACAGGAAAGCAGTGACACAATGCAGAGACAGAAAAGCAGCGACGCAACGCAGAGACAGAAAAGCAGCGACGTGACGCAACGTCAGGAAAGCAGCGACGCAACGCAGAGACAGAAAAGCAGTGACGCAGCGCAGCAACAGAAAATCAGCAACGCAACGACAGGAAAGCAGTGATGCAACGTAGCGTCAGAAAAGCGGCAACACAGCGACAGAAAAGCAGCGACGCAACGCAAAGACAGAAAAGCAGCAATGCAACGCAGCGCCAGAAAAGCAGTGATGCAGCGCCAGAAAATCAGTGACGCAACGCAACAGAAAAGCAGCGACAGGAAAGCAGTGACGCAACGACAGGAAAGCAGCGACGCAACGCAGAGACAGAAAAGCAGCGACGTGACGCAACGTCAGGAAAGCAGCGACGCAACACAGAGACAGAAAAGCAGTGACGCAGCGCAGCGACAGAAAAGCAGCAACGCAACGACAGGAAAGCAGTGATGCAACGTAGCGACAGAAAAGCGACAACGCAGCGACAGAAAAGCAGTGACGCAATGCAGCGACAGAAAAGCATCAATGCAGCGACAGAAAAGCGACAACGCAGCGACAGAAAAGCAGTGACGCAACGTAACAATAGAAAAGCAGTGATGCAACGCAGCGACAGAAAAGCAGTGATGCAACGTAACGATAGAAAAGCAGTGACGCAACGCAGCATCAGGAAAGCAGTGACGCGACGTGGCGACAGAAAAGCAGCAACGCAGCGTCAGGAAAGCAGTGACGCAACGCAGCGCCAGGAAAGCAGTGACGCAACGCAGCGTCAGGAAAGCAGCAACGCAACGCAGCGACAGGAAAGCAGCGATGCAACGTAGCGACAGAAAAGCAACACAATGCAGCGACAGAAAAGCAGCGATGCAACGCAGCGACAGGAAAGCAGCGATGCAACGCAGCGACAGGAAAGCAGCGACGCAACGCAGCGATGGAAAAGCAGTGACGCAACGCAGCGGTCAGTCCAGATATGATGGGATTTCTTCCCAAAAATGTGAAATTGCGTGGATCTGGTTGTACGGTGTGGGGACAGGATCGGTCAGCGTCACTCTGTCGCCTATCGCCACGGTCGCCCCTGACCCGGCCGCACACAAAAGCCTCCTTTGATGGGACGAGCTCAGCGGGATCCTCTGAACAGATCAGACTGCCTTTGTCCCCACGCCGAAGGGGCTGCAACCTTTAGACCCCTTAATAGACCCGGCAATTTGTCACCACCCACGGTGCGGGAGACGAGGGGGGGGGGTGGCACCTGGTCCGCACCCCGGGCTGTACTCACTACCACCCCCCAGCACCGAGCATTAGCTGCCCTGCCTTATAATATTTGATGAATGTGACCGCGTGGCGCAGCTGCGGGAAGGTCACTCATTGGGGAAATATGTTTCTGTCTCGGCTATTGAAAAAAAAAGTTTCTGGCGGTGACAACCCCACATTACTCACATTTTATTAACTCCGTCCGCTCCACAATTTGTCTTGGAGTTCCGTGGCTTCCAGGGCTGCTGTCAATAGGATCGGTCCAGGCCCGGCGTCACAGGGCTCCCGTGTCCTTGGGGCGCCGCAGAGGGCCTGGCAGTTATCCGGGAAGGGGGGGGGATTTCAAAGATATTCCGGATGATAATAAAAAGCAACACCGAAAGGATTTAGTTTAAAGGAAAAAAAAATAAAAATGTAATTCATTGCGAGCGGTAAAAACGCGAACCAGCCGCTGCTTCAATGACATGTTGCACTGTGAATGGACGAGGGGTAAGCGCCCGAATGCCGACCAGTCACGGGGCAACTCCCAGCAGGTGACAGCCAGCTTCTTATCAATGGGTGGGCTACTTCTGGGCTGAGCTGCACTGTGTGTAATGGCTAGTTGGCATCTGTGGTAAAACGCTGAGCAAACTATTGGCGCTATATAAATCCTGTATAATAATAATAATATCTCACAGAAATGAAAGATGTCAAAATTAGGCTTGCTAAAAAAAAAAAAAAAAAAAAAAATAAAAATAAAAATATATATATACATTTTTTTAAATTATTATTATTTTTTTTATTATTATTATAGTTTTTTTTTTCCTTATTATTTTTTTATTATTATTTTTTCTTATTATAGTTTTTTTTTAATTATTATTATTATTACTATTATATTTAACATTAATATAAAAAATTGTATACATATAATATGGAAAATATACAATTATAATATAATTTTCACATATATTATCATCATTTTTATTATTATATAATTAATATAAAATCATTTTTATATAATACAAGTTTACTATTTTATATATATATTTCTTTTATAAAAAAGATAAAAGTTACATATATATATAAATTTTGTCTTTTTTCCCCGAGAACTCCTCCAAATCCTGAACTCCCCTGAGGACGCCTCCAAATACTGTCCTTCCCAAGGACACCTCCAAATCCCACCCTCCCGAGAACTCCTCCAAATCCCTTCCTCCAAGAACTCCTCCAAATCCTGACCTCCCCCAAGGGCTCCTCCAAATATTGTCCTCCCCCAAAGATTCCACCAAATTCCTGCCCTCCCCCGAGGACATCCTCCCAATTCCCATCCTCCCAGAAAGACTCCTCCAAATATCATCCTCCCCCGAGGACTCCTTCAAATATTGTCCTTCCCGAGGACTCCTCCAAACCCTGCCCTCCCCCAAATCTCATCCTCCAAGGACTCCTCGAAATCTTGTCCTCCCCTGAGGGATCCTCCAAATATTGTCCTCCCCCAAGGATTCCACCAAATTCCTGCCCTCCCCTGAAGATGCCCTCCCCATTCCCATCCTCCCTAAGGATGCTTCCTAATCTCATCTTCCCCAAGGACTCGTCCAAATCCCACTCTCCCCCCAAGAATGCATACAAATCCCAGCCTCCCCCCCTGAAGATTCCTCCAAATCCCAGCCTCCCCCCGAAGACTCCTCCAAATCCTGTATTCCCCCAAAGACTCCTCCAAATATCTTCCCCCCCCTCCATGGATTCCTCCAAATATTGTCCACTCCCAAGGACTCCTTCAAATCCCACCCTCCCCCCGAGGATGCCTCCAAATCTCGTTCTCCCAGAGGACACCTCTAAATCCCATCTTCCCAGGAGGACGCCTCTAAATCCCGCCCTCCCCCAAAGACTCCTCCAAATATCATCCTCCCCCGAGGACTCCTTCAAATATTGTCCTTCCCGAGGACTCCTCCAAACCCTGCCCTCCCCCAAATCTCATCCTCCAAGGACTCCTCGAAATCTTGTCCTCCCCTGAGGATACCCTCCCAATTCCCATCCTCCCTAAGGATGCCACCTAATCTCATCTTCCCCAAGGACTCGTCCAAATCCCACTCCCCCCCGAGAATGCCTACAAATCCCACCCTCCCCCAAGGATGCCTCCAAATCTCGTTCTCCCAGAGGACACCTCTAAATCTCATCTTCCCAGGAGGACGCCTCTAAATCCCGCTCTCCCCCAACAATTCCTCCAAATCTCACCCTCCCCTGAGGACTCCTACAAATCCTGTCCTCCCCCGAGGACGCCTCCAAATCCCACCTTCCCCCGAGGACGCCTCCAAATATTGTCCTCCCCCCGAGGACGCCTCCATATATCGTCCTCCTCTGAGGACTGCTCAGAATCTGGAAGTCAATGACACATGCAAAATCTGTTCAATCCATGCGGGTGTAGTGTGCAGGGTTTATGTAGGCCAGCATTACACATGGCAGATCAGGAGGAGTCGGTGGGGGAGGACAGGGTATTGAATGTGCACAACTGTTTGTTTCTTCCTCTGTTTCCCCCTACCTGTCGCTCTGTTTAGTTGATGAGAGGTTAACATTTAACCTTTTTACCTCCAGAGGAACCCATGAAATCCATTCTCAGGGGTCAGTGGAAAAGAATAACCCCCGTACATTGGTGGTCAGAATACCCCCTCCTTACATTGGTGGTCAAATCGCCCCCTCCTTACATTGGTGGTCAGAACGTCCCCTCCTTACATTGGTGGTCAGAACGTCCCCCTCCTTACATTGGTGGTCAGAACGCCCCCCTCCTTACATTGGTGGTCAGAACGCCCCCCTCCTTACATTGGTGCTCAGAACGCCCCCTTCTTACATTGGTGGTCAGAACGCCCCCTTCTTACATTGGTGGTCAGAACGCCCCCCTCCTTACATTGGTGGTCAGAACGCCCCCCTCCTTACATTGGTGGTCAGAACGCCCCCCTCCTTACATTGGTGGTCAGAACGCCCCCTTCTTACATTGGTGGTCAGAACGCCCCCTCCTTACATTGGTGGTCAGAACGCCCCCTTCTTACATTGGTGGTCAGAACGCCCCCTCCTTACATTGGGGGTCAGAACGCCCCCTCTTTACATTGGTGGTCAGAACGCCCCCTCCTTACATTGGTGGTCAGAACACGCCCTCCTTACATTGATGGTCAGAACACGCCCTCCTTACATTGGTGGTCAGAACGCCCCCTTCTTACATTGGTGGTCAGAACGCCCCCTTCTTACATTGGTGGGCAGAACGCCCCTCTCCTAACATTGGTGGTCAGAACGCCCCCTCCTTACATTGGTGGTCAGAACGCCCTCTCCTTACATTAGTGGTCAGAACACCCTCTCCTTACATTGGTGGTCAAAACACCCCTTCTAACATTGGTGGTCAGAACGCCCCCTTCTAACATTGGTGGTCAGAACGCCCCCTCCTTACATTGGTGGTCAGAACACCCCCTCCTTACATTAGTGGTCAGAACACCCTCTCCTTACATTAGTGGTCAGAACACCCTCTCCTTACATTGGTGGTCAGAACGCCCCCTTCTAACATTGGTGGTCAGAACGCCCCCTCCTTACATACATCAGATGGGAGGTCAATCAGCCACCAGCAACCCTCTGAGGAGCTCCACCACGTGATGGTATTGTATGTTTACAGTCGGTTACTTAGTACTTGTGGGGATGACAGGACCCCTTTGCCTTGGATCTAAGGAAATAAAACATGGTTACATTGTACACCCTGGAACCCTTGTTCTATCGTACTCCTTGGGGTTCCCAAAACTGCCCTTCAACTTTGCTCCTTGAGCACGCGATATTTTTTGAAAATGAAAAGAATTTGCGCGATAACCGGCGCCACATCATTATTATTTGGATTACAAATGGATGTGTCTGCATAGCTCACCAACTGAAGATATATACACACACTATATTGCCAAAAGTATTGGCTCCGCCCTCCAAATCATGTGATTCAGGGGTTCCAATCCCCTCCATATCATGTGATTCAGGTGTTCCAATCCCCTCCCAATCATGTGATTTCGGTGTTCCAATCCCCTCCATGGACACAGGTGTATACAATCAAGCCCCTAGGCATGCAGACGGCTTCTACAAACATTGGTGAAAGAATGGGTCGCTCTCAGGAGCTCAGTGACTCCAAGCGTGGTCCCGTGATAGGTGGCCACCTGGGCAATAAGTCCATCCGTGACATTTCCTGGCTACTAAATATTCCACGCTCAACTGTTAGTAGGATTATAACAAAGTGGAAGCAACTGGGAACAACAGCCACCAAGTGGTAGGCCACGTCACATGACAGGGCGGGGTCAGCGCATGCTGAAGCGCACAGTGCGCAGAAGTCGCCAACTGTCTGCAGAGTCAATAGCTAAAGACCTCCAAACTTGGTGTGGCCTTCAGATGAGCCCAACAACAGTGCGTAGAGAGCTTCATGGAATGGGTTTCCATGGCCGAGCAGCTGCATCCAAGCCTTACATCACCAAGTGCAATGCAAAGCGTCGGATGCCGTGGTGTAAAGCACGCCGCCACTGGACTCTAGAACAGGGGAGACGTGTTCTCTGGAGTGACCAATCACGCTTCTCTGTCTGGCAATCCGATGGACGTGTCTGGGTTTGGCTGTTGCCAGGAGAATGGTACTTGCCTGACTGCATTGTGCCAAGTGTAGTTTGGTGGAGGGGGGATTACAGTGCGGTGGTGTTTTTCAGGGGTTGGGCTTGGCCCCCTAGTTCCAGTGAAGGGAATTCTTAAGGTGACATTTTTGACAACTTTGTGGGAGGAGTTTGGGGACGGTCCCTTCCTGTTCCAACATGACTGCCCACCAGGGCACAAAGCAAGGTCCATAAAGACATGGAGGAGCCAGTTTGGGGTGGAGGAACTTGACTGTCCTGCACAGAGTCCTGACCTCAACCCCAAAGAACACCTTTGGGATGAATTAGAGCGGGGACTGTGAGCCAGGCCTCCTCCCTCGACATCAGTGCCTGACCTGACAAATGTGCTTCTGGAAGAATGGTCCAACCTTCCCATAGACACCCTCCTAAACCTTGTGGACGGCCTTCCCAGAAGAGTTGAAGCTGTTATAGCTGCAAAGGGCGGGGCCAACTCAATATTGAACCCTACGGACTAAGACTGGGGGGCCATTAAAGGTCATGTGTGTGGAAGGGGCGGGGCCAACTCAATACTGAACCCTATGGACTAAGACTGGGAGGCCATTAAAGGTCAGGTGTGTGGAAAGGGCGGGGCCAACTCAATATTAAACCCTATGGACTAAGACTGGGAGGCCATGAAAGGTCATGTGTGTGGAAAGGGCGGGGCCAACTCAATATTAAACCCTACGGACTAAGACTGGGAGGCCATGAAAGGTCATGTGCGTGGAAAGGCCGGCGACCAATACTTGGGGCAATACGGTGTATATCTCCAGTGACTCTGATGAATGTAATTAACCGTTTACTCCAAGGTCCCTGAAGAGGACACGTGGTCACGATTTGAGGATGACTGGAAGGCCATTAAAGGTCATGTCCGTGGACAGGCCGGCGGCCCAATACTTTGGGCAATATGGAGTGCGTATATAAACATATGTATATTTTTCCTTTTGACACCACAGTCTAGGTTAGATGTCGGGTTACGGGAAGCAGCTGGAGATGATATCGGTATCCTTGAGTGGAGGATGTTCTGATGATCTATACACGCCGGGTTAACCAGTCAGGTGGCGGCACATCTGTCCGTCTAGACAACAAGAGGCTCTCGGGTCAAATGGAAGCGATAAGTTGAGGTAAACAGCCCCGGGATCTGTCCCGGATTCCCATCTGTCCGCAGGTTTGGATCCCTGAGATCCTCCATCACTTTCGCTCTTCAGGATGGAGATAGAAGGGAAGCTCTCCACCCTTGGGGGGGTCCTCAGCGAACTGTCCCTCTGCATCTGGTTAAGGTGACACTTTGTTGGACACACAAGTCCTACAGAGGTCAATGGAGTCACTGATAACAGAGGGGCCCCTGAGGGGCAACAGGAAACCAGGTGGCCTGTTTAAGTGGCGAGGAGGATGGAAGTGCCTCGGGGAGGAGAGATAGAGGAGGACAGGTGGAGAGGAAGGAGGACAACAATAGGCGAGGCGCTCAGCCATGCCGCACCTTCCCGTCTGCTCTGACCCACCACAACCCACCACTCAAGAGGGTCAGATATCGTGTCCTACCATTCCCTAGAAATGGGGGCTGCAGTTGTTTTCTTTTTTAGTTTTTTTTTGTTTTTTTACCCTTTTTTTTGCCTTTTCCTGAAAAATGAACAAGTATCCTGACCCCCCCCCCCCCCCAATCCAGACCTTAATGCCCCCGTGCTGCAGGTGTAGTGGTCCCCCCGTGCTGCGGGTGAAGTGGTCCCCCCGTGCTGCAGGTGAAGTGGTCCCCCCGTGCTGCAGGTGAAGTGGTCCCCCTGTGCTGCAGATGTAGTGGTCCCCCCCGTGCTGCGGGTGTAGTGGTCCCCCCGTGCTGAGGGTGAAGTGGTCCCCCCGTGCTGAGGGTGAAGTGGTCCCCCCCCCGTGCTGAGGGTGTAGTGGTCCCCCCCGTGCTGCAGGTGAAGTGGTCCCCCCCCGTGCTGCGGGTGTAGTGGTCCCCCCCCATGCTGCAGGTGTAGTGGTCCGTACGCCGCAATACAAAACCCCGGAGTGAGTATGGGTCATAATGATTGCGTTGACCAATGAGAAGCACGTCTGAGGATTCCTTTCCAGTAAAGTGGCATCACGGTCTGGAGGGGTGGCCAACATATTTGGAGTTCGCCTTTTTTTTTTTTTAACCATTCCTTTGTATCAAAAGCCACACCCCCCCAATACCAACCCCTCCCCCAAATCCTCTATTACCACCCCCCACTACCACCCAGGCTGCTCCCCACCACCCCATCTTCCCTAACCTGCACCCCCATCCCTCCCCCCTGCTGGGGCTGTGTCTCCTCCCCAGGTTGTGGCCCTTGTAGAGTGGGGCAGTGAAGTGGTGGATGAGGTCGGTGTGCAGGGACTTACCTCCTTGTAGCAGGCCAGCACGGTGCCGTGGTCGTTAGCCAGGACGGCGTAGTGCAGGGCGGTGCTGCCCCGGAAGCTGGCCCGAGTATTGAGCCGATTGCTGAACTCGTCTTCCCGAACCACAAACACTGCAGGGAGAGGAGAGAGAAAACGTCACCGAATGAGGACGGACATGACTCCCAAAATGTAACACATTGTATCCCACCTGTCCTTGTATGTGGCGCTGCATTAGTCTTCCTTTCAGGCTTTTCCCCCGGTGATCCTGCCAGTAACACACCTCCTGTCCTAGTGTGACAACGTTCCCTCTAGGAAGTGGCAGCAGCGTTGTCACCCTACACTACAGCTACAGATCAGTGATCTCTGTACAGCGCTGCGGTATATGTCAGAGCTATATAACTGAATAATAGTGTTTGTACCAGAGGAGCTTACACTCTAATGTCCCCTCCCCCACAGTCACATCATATCTGTACCAGAGGAGCTTAGACACTAATGTCCCCTCCCCCACAGTCCCATCAGTCTCTGTACAGAGGAGCTTACGCTCTAATGTCCCCTCCCCCACAGTCACAACAGTCTCTGTACCGGAGGAGCTTACACTCTAATGTCCCCTCCCCCACAGTCACATCAGTCTCTGTACCGGAGGAGCTTACGCTCTAATGTCCCCTCCCCTACAGTCACATCAGTCTCTGTACCGGAGGAGCTTACGCTCTAATGTCCCCTCCCCCACAGTCACATCAGTCTCTGTACCGGAGGAGCTTACGCTCTAATGTCCCCTCCCCCACAGTCCCATCAAGTCTCTGTACCAGAAGAGCTTACACTCTAATGTCCCCTCCCCCCGCAGTCACATCAGTCTCTGTACCAGAGGAGCTTACACTCTAATGTCCCCTCCCCCACAGTCCCATCAGTCTCTGTACAGAGGAGCTTACGCTCTAATGTCCCCTCCCCCACAGTCCCATCAAGTCTCTGTACCAGAGGAGCTTACACTCTAATGTCCCCTCCCCCACAGTCACATCAGTCTCTGTACAGAGGAGCTTACACTCTAATGTCCCCTCCCCCACAGTCCCATCAGTCTCTGTACCAGAGGAGCTTACACTCTAGTGTCCCCTCCCCCACAGTCACATCAGTCTCTGTACATTGGACTGTGGGGGAGGGGACATTAGAGTGTAAGCTCCTCTGGTACAGAGACTGATGGGACTGTGGGGGGAGGGACATTAGAGTGTAAGCTCCTCTGGTACAGAGACTGGTGTGACTGTGGGGGAGGGGACATTAGAGTGTAAGCTTCTCTGTACAGAGACTGATGTGACTGTGGGGGGGGGGGGGGAGGGGACATTAGAGTGTAAGCTCCTCTGGTACAGAGACTGGTGTGACTGTGGGGGGAGGGGGACATTAGAGTGTCAGCACACACAGCCCGGTCGGACGCACAGAACATTATGGGGTGATTAGCAGTGGAAGAATCCATTACATCTCTGCCTGGAGGGTGGTTGCACTCTGACCCGTTCACCCAGCAGGTCAAACGCTCCGACACCAGAGAACAGCGGAAGAAGTGTCGCCTCTTAACCCCGGTGTCACCCGCCATGAATGCAGGACACAGATCATGTACACGGAACAGTGACATGTTAATAAACCCGAGAACATGAAGGATGAGAGGGCGCCGGCCTCAGGATTCTCCTCTTTTGTGTGGAGCTGAAGGATAAATGGGAAAATTGACAGATTTTATATTATAGATCTGGAGGGGGATTTGCTTGGAGGCGCGATTACCATTCCGTATTAGAGACCACCCGTGTCCTCCTCACCGTCCATCCACCACCCCACTGTCCAGGATCACTATATAGAGGAACTCCGACTAGAACACAGGGCATAGCCAATGAATGCCTTACTGGAATTAGAGTCTTCCACCCATTATGAGGGGTTCCCACCATCCCTGTGCTGAGTTCCTGGGTCTGTAAACCGGCTGTGCAGAAGAGATCCACTATATTGCCCCAAGTATTGGTCGGCCGGCCCTTTCCACGCACATGACCTTTACTGGCCCCCCAGTCTTAGTCCGTAGGTTTCAATATTGAGTTGGCCCCGCCCTTTCCACGCACATGACCTTTAATGACCTCCCAGTCTTAGTCCGTAGGGGTTCAATATTGGGTTGGCCCCGCCCTTTCCACACACATGACCTTTAATGTCCCCCCACTCTTAGTCCATAGGGTTCAATATTGAGTTGGCCCCGCCCTTTGCACCTATAACAGCTTCAACTCTTCTGGGAAGGCCGTCCACAAGGTTTAGGAGGGTGTCTATGGGAAGGTTGGACCATTCTTCCAGAAGCACATTTGTCAGGTCAGGCACTGATGTCGGGGGAGGAGGGCCTGGCTCACAGTCTCCGCTCTAATTCATCCCAAAGGTGTTCTATGGGGTTGAGGTCAGGACTCTGTGCAGGACAGTCAAGTTCCTCCACCCCAAACTGGCTCCTCCATGTCTTTATGGACTTTGCTTTGGGCACTGGTGCGCAGTCATGTTGGAACAGGAAGGGGCCATCCCCAAACTCTTCCCACAAAGTTGTCCAAAATGTCGCCTTAAGAATTCCCTTCACTGGAACTAGGGGGCCAAGCGCAACCCCTGAAAAACACCACCGCACCATAATCCCCTCTCAACCAAACTTACACTTGACACAATGCAGTCAGGCAAGTACCGTTCTCCTGGCCACCGCCAAACCCAGACATGTCCATCGGATTGCCAGACAGAGAAGTGTGATTGGTCACTCCAGAGAACATGCCTCCCTGCTCTAGAGTCCAGTGGCGGCGTGCTTTACACCACAGCATCCGACGCTTTGCATTGCACTTGGTGATGGAAGGCTTGGATGCAGCTGCTCGGCCATGGAAACCATTCCATGAAGCTCTCTACGCACTGTTGTTGGGCTCATCTGAAGGCCACACCAAGTTTGGAGGTCTTTAGCTATTGACTCTGCAGACAGTTGGCGACTTCTGCGCACTGTGCGCTCCAGCATGCGCTGACCCCGCCCTGTCATGTGACGTGGCCTACCACTTGGTGGCTGAGTTGCTGTTGTTCCCAGTTGCTTCCACTTTGTTATAATCCCACTAACAGTTGAGCGTGGAATATTTAGTAGCCAGGAAATGTCACGGATGGACTTATTGCCCAGGTGGCCACCTATCACGGGACCACGCTTGAGTCACTGAGCTCCTGAGAGCGACCCATTCTTTCACCAATGTTTGTAGAAGCAGTCTGCATGCCTAGGGGATTGATTGTATACACCTGTGTCCATGGAGGGGATTGGAGCACCTGAATCACATGATCTGGAGGGGATTGGAACACCTGAATCAGATGATATGGAGGGGATTGGAACACCTGAATCACATAATATGGAGGGGATTGGAACACCTGAATCACATGATATGGAGGGGATTGGAACACCTGAATCACATGATGATTGGAACACCTGAATCACATAATATGAAGGGGATTGGAACACCTGAATCACATGATTGGGAGGGGATTGGAACACCTGAATCACTTGATTGGAGGGGATTGGAACACCTGAATCACATGATATGGAGGGGATTGGAACACATGAATCACATGATTTGGAGGGGATTGGAACACATGAATCACATGATTTGGAGGGGATTGGAACACCTGAATCACACGATTGGAGGGAATTGGGACACCTGAATCACATGATTGGAGGGGATTGGGACACCTGAATCACATGATTGGAGGGGATTGGGACACCTGAATCACATGATTTGGAGGGCGGGCCCAAGTACATGGAAATATCATGTATTTGATTGGCAGATGGTCAAGTCCTTTAACACTCCAGCATCTACTAAACACTGAAATACCCATTTAGGTGGAGTGATGATCTGGGAACCTGCTAACAACCTCCCCCGCTTGTGTTGCACCACAGACCGGCTATAAATGTTCACAGGCCAGACAATATCTTTACAGGGATGACACCCTGGGGGACCCCCCCCCCCCTTTACACGCCTCTATGGGCAGATAATTACCCCCCCCCAGCAGAAGTCAATCACAGGAAGCACTGCGGGCCGTCAGGCGGCAGACACACCGCAGGATCCGATCAATGGTAACGAGCGCGAATGTGTATGACACGGCTACTCATTGTATACAGCATACGTACACCTGCCGGGGGGGGGGGGGCAGCCAGAGGGTGAGCGGGACGGGACACAGACGCCCTCCAATAGGTCACATGGGTAGGTTAGAGGGTCTCAGCCTCGTATTAAAAGGCGCGGCCCACCTGTAAATGCTCCAACATTCATACGATGAGGCCAGCTGAGCATTGTGACCGCCATCAATGCCTCCTGCGTCGTTCCCCCGAGCCCCAGGTCTGTGAGGGGGTACAGACCTTCTGATATGTGGCAGGAGGAAGCCCTGCCTGGACTCTCCACCATGCTTGTCCCAGCTGAGGACCGGCTTCCTGACGGGTGGACCGTGCCTGAGCATCAACATGGCTGCCTGCGGGTGTGACAACACAGGAGCACCACTGAGAGGCAGCAACAGAGCGTTGTCACCCTCTAACAGGAAGTGCCTCCATGGCAGGATCATCAGGGATTATGAAGAGGACTGAAATCACATTAACTTGAGACTTTAATGATTGTGCATAGAGTAAGTGAAGGGGAATATTTATAGAGCAGTGAATGTGACTCCCAACAAAATTCACTGGTGTGAATCAGTCAGGAGGTCAGATACTGCAGACACAGTACAGGAGATGACCAGAGACTGCGGACATAGTACAGGAGATGACCAGAGACTGCGGACATAGTACAGGAGATGACCAGAGACTGCAGACATAGTACAGGAGATGACCAGAGACTGCGGACACAGTACAGGAGATGACCAGAGACTGCAGACATAGTACAGGAGATGACCAGAGACTGCGGACACAGTACAGGAGACGGTCAGAGACTGCGGACATAGTACAGGAGATGACCAGAGACTGTGGACACAGTACAGGAGATGGTCAGAGACTGCGGACATAGTACAGGAGATGACCAGAGACTGCAGACATAGTACAGGAGATGACCAGAGACTGCGGACACAGTACAGGAGATGACCAGAGACTGCAGACATAGTACAGGAGATGGTCAGAGACTGCGGACACAGTACAGGAGATGACCAGAGACTGCAGACATAGTACAGGAGATGACCAGAGACTGCAGACATAGTACAGGAGATGGTCAGAGACTGCGGACACAGTACAGGAGATGACCAGAGACTGCGGACACAGTACAGGAGATGGTCAGAGACTGCGGACACAGTACAGAGATGACCAGAGACTGTCTCTGGAGGTCTCTGTAGATGGTATACACGGATGGGGGTCTCTGTAGACGGTATACACGGATGGGGGTCTCTGTAGACGGTATACACGGATGGGGGTCTCTGTAGACGCTATACATGGGTGGGGGTCTCTGTAGACGGTATATACTGTATACACGGATGGGGGGGTCTCTGTAGACGGTATACAGGGATGGGGGTCTCTGTAGATGTATATACTGTATACACGGATGGGGGTCTCTGTAGACGGTATATACAGATGGGGGTCTCTGTAGACGGTATATACTGTATACATGGATGGGGGTCTCTGTAGATGTATATACTGAATACACGGATGGGGGTCTCTGTAGACGGTATACATGGATGGGGGTCTCTGTAGACGGTATATACTGTATACACGGATGGGGGTCTCTGTAGACAGTATACACGGATGGGGGTCTCTGTAGACGGTATATACTGTATACACGGATGGGGGTCTCTGTAGACGGTATATACTGTATACACGGATGGGGGTCTCTGTAGACGGTATATACTGTATACACGGATGGGGGTCTCTGTAGATGTATATACTGTATACACGGATGGGGGTCTCTGTAGACGGTATACATGGATGGGGGTCTCTGTAGACGGTATATACTGTATACACGGATGGGGGTCTCTGTAGATGGTATACACGGATGGGGGTCTCTGTAGACGGTATACACGGATGGGGGTCTCTGTAGACGGTATATACTGTATACACGGATGGGGGTCTCTGTAGACAGTATACACGGATGGGGGTCTCTGTAGACGGTATATACTGTATACACGGATGGGGGTCTCTGTAGACGGTATATACTGTATACACGGATGGGGGTCTCTGTAGACAGTATACACGGATGGGGGTCTCTGTAGACGGTATATACTGAATACACGGATGGGGGTCTCTGTAGACGGTATACATGGATGGGGGTCTCTGTAGACGGTATATACTGTATACACGGATGGGGGTCTCTGTAGACAGTATACACGGATGGGGGTCTCTGTAGACGGTATACACGGATGGGGGTCTCTGTAGACGGTATATACTGTATACACGGATGGGGGTCTCTGTAGACGGTATATACTGTATACACGGATGGGGGTCTCTGTAGACGGTATATACTGTATACACGGATGGGGGTCTCTGTAGATGTATATACTGTATACACGGATGGGGGTCTCTGTAGACGGTATACATGGATGGGGGTCTCTGTAGACGGTATATACTGTATACACGGATGGGGGTCTCTGTAGATGGTATACACGGATGGGGGTCTCTGTAGACGGTATACACGGATGGGGGTCTCTGTAGACGGTATATACTGTATACACGGATGGGGGTCTCTGTAGACAGTATACACGGATGGGGGTCTCTGTAGACGGTATATACTGTATACACGGATGGGGGTCTCTGTAGACGGTATATACTGTATACACGGATGGGGGTCTCTGTAGACGGTATACACGGATGGGGGTCTCTGTAGACGGTATATACTGTATACACGGATGGGGGTCTCTGTAGACAGTATATACGGATGGGGGTCTCTGTAGACGGTATATACTGTATACACGGATGGGGGTCTCTGTAGACAGTATACACGGATGGGGGTCTCTGTAGACGGTATATACTGTATACACGGATGGGGGTCTCTGTAGATGTATATACTGAATACATGGATGGGGGTCTCTGTAGACGGTATACATGGATGGGGGTCTCTGTAGACGGTATATACTGTATACACGGATGGGGGTCTCTGTAGACGGTATACACGGATGGGGGTCTCTGTAGATGGTATACACGGATGGGGGTCTCTGTAGACGGTATACACGGATGGGGGTCTCTGTAGACGGTATACACGGATGGGGGTCTCTGTAGACGGTATACATGGATGGGAGTCTCTGTAGATGTATATACTGTATACACGGATGGGGGTCTCTGTAGACGGTATATACTGTATACACGGATGGGGGTCTCTGTAGACGGTATACACGGATGGGGGTCTCTGTAGACGGTATATACTGTATACACGGATGGGGGTCTCTGTAGACAGTATACACGGATGGGGGTCTCTGTAGACAGTATACATGGATGGGGGTCTCTGTAGACAGTATACATGGATGGGGGTCTCTGTAGATGTATATACTGTATACACGGATGGGGGTCTCTGTAGACGGTATACACGGATGGGGGTCTCTGTAGACGGTATACACGGATGGGGGTCTCTGTAGACGGTATATACGGTATACACGGATGGGGGTCTCTGTAGATGTATATACTGTATACACGGATGGGGGTCTCTGTAGATGTATATACTGTATACACGGATGGGGGTCTCTGTAGACGGTATACACGGATGGGGGTCTCTGTAGATGGTATACATGGATGGGGGTCTCTGTAGATGTATATACTGTATACACGGACGGTATTCTATACACGGATCTGATGGCTGTGCCTGTAATGAAGACTGCAGCCCCCCATAAATAGGCCCCTCCAGGCGCGGTGGCGGTGGATCCCGCGAAGGGTTAAGCGTGGCGGGATGAGTGCCGTGTGTCAGGGAAGATGAATCTCACATACTAGGCAGGAGGACGGTAAAAAGATTAAAGTCTTATTATTATTGGGTGTGTGTGTGTGTCTGCTCCCCTCCCCCCCCCGACATGACAGCTCAGTCATCATCCGCAAGAAATACCGGAGCGGGACATTATGATGGTAAACTCGATAAAGCGTCAGGGGGAGCCTCGTCTCCCATCCATCACCGGAACGCCTGGAAAATTTCAGCTCGCTGCCGGCCCCGCAAATGTCTGTAATATATTTTTCCTGATGCCGCCGTTTGGATGCTTTTATGAAATAGAAATATGAGCGAGGAGAGAGCGAGCGAGGGGGCGGGCGCGGCTTCTGCTTCCCTGCAAACAATAACAACCCATCGCTGGGCCCGGGAGCTGACAATCTAAAGAGTCGGGGGGGGGGGGGCTGGGTCAGCACAGACGAAAAAAGGTTGATGAAAAAGGTCCAATCAGTGGCTCAGATGATGTCATCCACATTTCCCCCCAGGATTCACATTGCAACACTGTAACAAGTCATAACTTCAGAGGCTGTGGCAAGGGGCTGATCTGTGTCAGGCATTTGTGTACACAGCCGACAACCGCAGGATTTACATGACTGTGTCATCTCTGAGCTGGTATCAAGAGTCCGGGGGACCCCTGGATGCCTGAACAAAGATGGCACCGCCCTTCTGGATAGTAAAGCAGATGAAATCATTGTCGGGGGGGAGGTATTTAATACCCGGAAGTGTGTGTGCGTGTAGGGGGGGGGCAGTAAACCCCCCCGCCACACACACACTTCCGGGTATTAAATACCTCTCCTGGTGCACCCCCCCCCCCCCGACAATGATTTCATCTGCTTTACCTTCCAGAAGGGCGGTGCCATCTTTGTTCAGGCAACCAGAGGAGCTGCTACACCTGTGCAAGACTGAAGGGGAGGAGCCGGTACACCTGTGCAAGACTGAAGGGGAGGAGCCGCTACACCTGTGCAAGACTGAAGGGGAGGAGCCGCTACACCTGTACAAGACTGCAGAGGAGGAGCCACTACACCTGTGCAAGACTGAAGGGGAGGAGCCGCTACACCTGTACAAGACTGCAGAGGAGGAGCCACTACACCTGTGCAAGACTGAAGGGGAGGAGCCGCTACACCTGTGAAAGACTGAAGGGGAGGAGCCAGTACATCTGTGCAAGACTGAAGGGGAGGAGCTACTACACCTGTGCAAGACTGGAGGGGAGGAGCCGGTACACCTGTGCAAGACTGAAGGGGAGGAGCCGCTACACCTCTGCAAGACTGAAGGGGAGGAGCCGCTACACCTGTGGAAGACTGAAGGGGAGGAGCCGGAACACCTGTACAAGACTGCAGAGGAGGAGCCACTACACCTGTGCAAGACTGAAGGGGAGGAGTCGGTACATCTGTGCAAGACTGAAGGGGAGGAGCCGCTACACCTGTGAAAGACTGAAGGGGAGGAGCCGCTACACCTGTGAAAGACTGAAGGGGAGGAGCCGGTACATCTGTGCAAGACTGAAGGGGAGGAGCCGCTACACCTGTGTAAGACTGAAGGGGAGGAGCTGCTACACCTGTACAAGACTGCAGAGGAGGAGCCGCTACACCTCTGCAAGACTGAAGGGGAGGAGCCGCTACACCTGTGGAAGACTGAAGGGGAGGAGCTGGTACACCTCTGCAAGACTGAAGGGGAGGAGCCGCTACACCTGTGTAAGACTGAAGGGGAGGAGCTGCTACACCTGTACAAGACTGCAGAGGAGGAGCCGCTACACCTCTGCAAGACTGAAGGGGAGGAGCCGCTACACCTGTGGAAGACTGAAGGGGAGGAGCTGGTACACCTGTGCAAGGCTGAAGGGGAGGAGCCACTACACCTGTATAAGACTGAAGGGGAGGAGCCGGTACACCTGTGCAAGACTGAAGGGGCGGAGCCGCTACACTTGTGCAAGACTGAAGGGGAGGAGCCGCTACACCTGTGCAAGACCGAAGGGGAGGAGCATTTCTATTCTAACAGGTTCACTTTAACGAATGCTACTTTCCTAACCAGCACGCTGGAAAATCATTGCAATCCTAGCCCCATTCTTCCCCCAATACCCAACCCCGCCAACCGCATCCCGCAGAGCCTTCATGCGGCAAGGCCCACCATACACAAAGATGTACCGGCAGACACTGTTGCCGTCTCGACGCGGGAAGCGGAGCACTCATTAAGCCGGAGCCGCGGCTGCTGAAAAATCCTCCAGCCGGGATTGAAAAATAGACGGCCGCTCCGCGACAGACGCCTGCCGCACTTGGCGACAATGAAATTACTCCGCGCTGAAATAAACAAGTTGTGAAACCATATAAAAAAAAAAAAGAAAAGCAGACGCACATTTCCATAATAATAACCGCTTTGTGTTTCTTCGTCGCTGTATTTACAAAGAGCCAAAGTGCTCCTGACAGGGAGATGAAATGCGGCTTTTGCTGCCATATTGCGCCCGCTTCTCGCTCGCCGGATTTTAGGATGGAGTAATGCGCAATTGTCTGAAGTCGCTGGAGGACATGAGGGGGGAGGGGGAGCATGATGGAGAAAAGACATAAAGAGCTTATTTTTGGTAGAGGAGAACTGCCACTGTTCATTGATGGGGCCACCTAATGGGGGGGCGGTACCGCTCCCAGGCCCCATCAGGTCAGCAAGGGGGCCCTTCCAATCGCTCCCCCCCTGGGCTTCTCGGAGTTGACCATCTCATCTACAGAGGAGGTGCCACTCCCAGGACTGCCCAATAGGACATAGAGCCTGTACTCCACACCAATATCAGGCCCAAGCACCATGAGGTCAGCAGGGGGGCCCTTCCAATCACTCCCCCCCGGGCTGCTTGGAGTTGGCACATCTACAAGGAGGTGCCACTGCTAGGACTACCCAATAGGACATAGAGCCTGTACTCCACACCAATTCTGGGCCCAAGCCCCATCAGGTCAACAGGGGGCCATTCCAATCGCTTCCCCCCCCTGGGCTTCTCGGAGTTGGCCATCTCTTCTACAGAGGAGGTGCCACTGCCAGGACTGCCCAATAGGACATAGAGACTGTACTACACACCAATACCAGGTCCGGGTCCCAACGGGTCAGCAAGGGGGCCCTTCCAATTGCTCCCCAATTCTTGGCTAGGCTTTTCAGATTTGGCAATTTCACCAACAAGGAGGTGCCACTTCCAGGACTGCCCATTAGGACTTAGAGACTGTACTCCACACCAATACCAGGCCCAAGCACCATGAGGTCAGCAAGGGGCCCTACCAATGGCTCCCCCCCTGGGCTTCTCAGAGTTCACCATCTCATCTACAAGGAGGTGCCACTGCCAGGACTGCCCAATAGGACATAGAGCCTGTACTCCACACCAATACCAGGCCCAAGCACCATGAGGTCAGCAAGGGGCCCTACCAATGGCTCCCCCCCCGGGCTTCTCAGAGTTGACCATCTCATCTACAAGGAGGTGCCACTGCCAGGACTGCCCAATAGGTCATAGAGCCTGTACTCCACACCAATACCAGGCCCAAGCACCATGAGGTCAGCAAGGGGCCCTACCAATCGCTCCCCCCCTGGGCTTCTCGGAGTTGGCACATCTCATCTACAAGGAGGTGCCACTGCCAGGACTATCAATAGGATGCAGAGACTGTACTCCACACTATTAGGTCAGCAGGGGGGCCCTTCCAATCGCCCCCCCCCCCCCCCCCAGGCTTCTCAGAGTTGGCCATCTCTTCTACAGAGGAGGTGCCACTGCCAGGACTGACCATTAGGACATAGAGACTGTACTCCACACCAATACCGGGCCCAAGCCCCATCGGGACAGCAGGGGGGCCCTTCCAATCGCTCCCCACCCCCCGGGCTTCTCGGAGTTGGCCATCTCTTCTACAGAGGAGGTGCCACTGCCAGGACTGACCATTAGGACATAGAGACTGTATTCCACACCAATACCGGGCCCAAGCCCCATCGGGACAGCAGGGGGGCCCTTCCAATTGCTCCCCTATTCTTGGCTGGGCCTTTCAGATTCGACCATCTCACCTACAAGGCGGTGCCACTGCCGGGACTATCAATAGGACGCAGAGACTGTACTCCACACCATTAGGTCAGCAGGGGGGCTCTTCCTATTGCTCCCCAAATCTTGGCTGGCCTCCTCAGAGTTGGCCATCTCACCAACACCAAGGCGGTGCCACTGCCGGAGGGGGGTACAGACTGTACTTCCATACTGTCTCTGGGTCTGATTTGATCAGCATGGGACTTTTTCAGTCGCTATCCCCCCCCCCCATAACTGCCTGTCAACTATGCACCACACGCAATATGGCCACCAATCAAATCTGAGTGGCGGTGTCACCACTGCACATTGGCAGGAGGGGTGGTGGCACGCAGAGTGAGGTGCTCCATGACAGCGGAGGGTTCTCCAGGATGGACAGTGAAGAAGAGCAGCATGTTTGGTGTGTAGGAGCTCCTCGGAGCAAAACATCATCAACGAGGCGGTGCCACTGCCAGGAGTGCCCATGAGGGGGGCAGACTGTCCTCCCATACTGGGCCCGACTGGGTCTTCCAATTGCACATCCACCCCATTCTTGGCCGGCAACTTTCCAAGTGGCAGCGGTAGGAGTGGCAGGAGAGGTGGTGCCGGGGGAAGTGGATTCCCTGGGATGGACAGTGAGGACCAGAAGGTGACCACTGATGTGACCAGATGTCTTGAAGCCACCGCAGCAACAACAACAGTGGCACTGCCAGGACTGTCACCACGGGGGTAGGCAGGAGAATTGGTGGCATGTAGGGTGGTTGAGGTGACAAGGCCGGTGACAGCGGAGGATTTTCCAAGATGGCGAGCGAGGAAGTGCATTAGGTGATCATCCTGGTCATGTATGGGCGTCTCGGAGCCGACTGGAGCACAAACAGCAACATCAAAGTGTAGGTGGCACTGCCAAGGCTGCCCATAGGGGGTACAGGGCCTGACAGAGGTTCTCGCAGTCTCTAGTAGTCCCATGAAGCTAGTGGTTGGTCTCCAACAGTCTCCTGCAGCAGATCTCCAGGCTTCAGTCACACGTGTAGTATGTCTCCAGTCTATGACCCTCTCCGCTGGTATGTTAGTCTGACAAGCTTCTTCAGTACAAGATATATGGAATATGATGTGCGACCTCCGGGGGGGTCAGGGGCTTCAGATGAGGGACTCGGCACAGGGATGGTGGGAACCCCTCATAATGGGCACAGCGGGCGTACAGGCCCGGGAACTCAGCACAGGGATGGTGGGAACCCCTCATAATAGGCACAGCAGGTGTACAGACCCGGGAACTCAGCACAGGGATGGTGGGAACCCCTCATAATGGGCACAGCGGGTGTACAGACCCGGGAACTCAGCACATCAGCACAGGGATGGTGGGAACCCCTCATAATGGGCACAGCGGGTGTACAGACCCTGGAACTCAGCACAGGGACGCTGGGAACCTCTCATAATGGGCACAGAGGGCGTACAGACCCCGGAAACGTAGTACAGGGATGGTGGGAACCCCTCATAATGGGCACAGCGGGCGTACAGACCCGGGAACTCGGCACAGGGATGGCGGGAACCCCTCATAATGGGCACAGCGGGTGTACAGACCCCGGAACTCAGCACAGGGACGCTGGGAACCTCTCATAATGGGCACAGCGGGCGTACAGACCCCGGAAACGTAGTGCAGGGATGGTGGGAACCCCTCATAATGGGCACAGCGGGCGTACAGACCCGGGAACTCGGCACAGGGATGGCGGGAACCCCTCATAATGGGCACAGCGGGCGTACAGACCCGGGAACTCGGCACAGGGATGGCGGGAACCCCTCATAATGGGCACAGCGGGCGTACAGACCCGGGAACTCAGCACAGGGATGGCGGGAACCCCTCAGCCTAGCAGTGCCACCCACCTGTGCTCAGAATGTGATCTACCTGTGCCCAGCAGTGCCACCCACCTGTGCCCATCAGTGCAGCCCAGCAGTGCTGCCAGTCAGTGCCCAGCGGTTGTGCTAGTCAATGCCTAGAGTGTGCGCTCCCCCGGTGGGGGCGCGCAGGAGAGCGCGTTCTGGGAGGACATCATATGATGCCCACCCAGAACTGGCCAGCCGCAGTGTAGCCGTCATTTATCTATCTGCGGTGGGCAGGCGGGTAATCGGCACACTGTAGAAGTGGACACAGTTTTTCACACTTTTTTTTTTTTTTTTTTTATTTGTCACAAGATTGTTTCACGTTTCCCCAGTTGTTCACGTAATATAATAGTGATCAGGAGAGGTTTCTGTGTCAATCACATGCGTTACGGAGTGAATGTATTCAAGCTGATAAAGGTAATGCACTAGGTGAGTTTTCTTTCTTTTGGAGGTTTTTGGTTTCACAAGTCACTCTGGAAGCTGTTTTCTACTTGGAGGTTTTTCGTTTGAAACTTTTTGTATGACTTTATGTTTTTGAAGGACTATTTTCTAATGTAGATATTGGGACTTGTGGTTTTTGATTGATTAGCGCTCTGATTATTTATGTATTTGGGATAGGAAGTCTATTCTAATAGGATTATCACACTTTTTGGGGTTTAAAGCGTTTACATGCGTTTTGGGGATCTATATTCTAAATAAGGGAAGGGGACACCGTAAATGTGAATGAAGAGGACCGGGTACCTTCCAGTGAGTGCATGTTCTTCTCCTTGGCCGTCTCCTGCACGCTGGAAAACGCGTCTCCGAGGTTGGGGTCGGCGCCGGCCCGCAGCAAGGACTTGACGATGCTGTGTGGACACAACGAGACACCAAATCATTTCCGGATCAAACATTTCTCTGCAATTCTCAGCAAAACTGAAATCTCACAAATAAAAATGGAGACGATTATTCTGCAGGACGGTACGGGGCAGAGCCGGTCCGGGATTGAATCCGGATCCATCCCGAGGGGGGGGGGGATTAGATGGTTAGCGGATGTCGGAGGTTATTGATCCCCTCCCGCTATTATCCATTCATAGCGGGGGGGGGGGGGGGGGGACACAACAGGCCGAAGAAAAGGTCAGTGCATGAGCTGCTCGATGGCTGCGACACCTTGCCGGCAGCTGGGGTCGCTCAACCAAGATCCCTGCCACATAGGGAAGCCAATGCGTGACCGCTGGCTTCAGGCGATACCCCCCCCCCCCCCCCCTCCAATCAACCCCGCGAGGGCTGCGGTGAAGGGACGCTCAGGGCTGCTTTTAACACCTTCCTTGCTGGGTCATGTAAACGTACGGTGCTGGTCGGACGTGTCTACAGGTTGGGGGTCCATTCACCCACTGGAAGCCACTTATGGACTTTGACCAAATATAATGCAGCTTGCCAGTCCAGGTGACTGCATTAGTTTTCTTTTTTCAGGTTTTTCCCCCCCCCTCTTTATCTGGGGACCCTGCCGGTAACACTTCCTGTCCAAGGGTGACAACTCTCACTGAGACTATAGAGAAGCAGTGTTGTCACACTAGGACAGGACTACGGAACACCTCCTCCTCTCCATAACAAAGAGGGAAGTGAGTTGTAGTCCTGTCCTAGGGTGACAGCGCTGCTCCTCTATATATATGGTACAAGGGCGAGTGTTGTCATCCTAGGACAGGAAATGCTGTACGGTGTATGCGCAAGATGAGGACGTCATTGGTGGGCCGGCAGAGGAAAAATGAAGAAGTGTGCAGTGACATCAGAGTAAGCCGTTTCAGTCCAGGAGAGGAGCCGCTACAGCTGTGCAAGACTGAAAGGAAGGCCGGGGGGGGGCATTTTTGGTTCCATAGACTTCAAGGGGAATGCTGCAGAAAATCATGTGTTGCATTTTTGATGCGTTTTGCGTTTAAAATCTGGCTAGCAACAAAAAAAAAAAAAAAAAACCCACAAAGCGCATCAAAAACACAAGTGCAAAAATGCAATGCAGAAACGCAACCTGCATAGGTGTGCACCTAGACTTATTCTCCAGGGCGCTCTGATCTGGTCAGTGAATATTCAGTGTCAGAGACAGCAAATATGCTAAAGGATATAGTAAGGGACTGTGGACCTCACACAGGAGATGGTCAGAGCCTGTGGACCTCACACAGGAGATGGTCAGAGGAGATGACCAGAGCCTGTGGACCTCATACAGGAGATGGTCAGAGCCTGTGGACCTCACACAGGAGATGGTCAGAGGAGATGACCAGAGCCTGTGGACCTCATACAGGAGATGGTCAGAGCCTGTGGACCTCATACAGGAGATGGTCAGAGCCTGTGGACCTCATACAGGAGATGGTCAGAGCCTGTGGATCTCATACAGGAGATGGTCAGAGCCTGTGGATCTCATACAGGAGATGGTCAGAGCCTGTGGATCTCATACAGGAGATGGTCAGAGCCTGTGGACCTCATACACGAGATGGTCAGAGCCTGAGGACCTCATACACGAGATGGTCAGAGCCTGTGGACCTCATACACGAGATGGTCAGAGCCTGTGGACCTCATACAGGAGATGGTCAGAGCTGGTGGACCTCATACGGGAGATGGTCAAAGCCTGTGGACCTCATACGGGAGATGGTCAGAGCCTGTGGACCTCATACGGGAGATGGTCAGAGCCTGTGGACCTCATACAGGAGATGGTCAGAGCCTGTGGATCTCATACAGGAGATGGTCAGAGCCTGTGGATCTCATACAGGAGATGGTCAGAGCCTGTGGATCTCATACAGGAGATGGTCAGAGCCTGTGGACCTCATACACGAGATGGTCAGAGCCTGTGGACCTCATACACGAGATGGTCAGAGCCTGTGGACCTCATACAGGAGATGGTCAGAGCTGGTGGACCTCATACGGGAGATGGTCAAAGCCTGTGGACCTCATACGGGAGATGGTCAGAGCCTGTGGACCTCATACAGGAGATGGTCAGAGCCTGTGGACCTCACACGGGAGATGGTCAGAGCCTGTGGACCTCATACGGGAGATGGTCAGAGCCTGTGGACCTCATACAGGAGATGGTCAGAGCCAGTGGACCTCATACACGAGATGGTCAGAGCCCTTGGACCTCATACAAGAGATGGTCAGAGCCCTTGGACCTCATACACGAGATGGTCAGAGCCTGTGGACCTCATACACGAGATGGTCAGAGCCTGTGGACCTCATACACGAGATGGTCAAAGCCTGTGGACCTCATACGGGAGATGGTCAGAGCCTGTGGACCTCATACAGGAGATGGTCAGAGCTGGTGGACCTCATACGGGAGATGGTCAGAGCCTGTGGACCTCACACACGAGATGGTCAGAGCCTGTGGACCTCATACGGGAGATGGTCAGAGCCTGTGGACCTCATACAGGAGATGGTCAGAGCCAGTGGACCTCATACACGAGATGGTCAGAGCCCTTGGACCTCATACAAGAGATGGCCAGAGCCTGTGGATCTCATATGCTGCAGAAAAGCATGTATTGCGTTTTGCGTTCAAAATCTGCCTAGCAACAAGAAAAAAAAACGCAATGCAGAAACGCAACCTGCATAGGTGTGCACCTAGACTTATTTTCAGGGCGCTCTGGTCTGGTCAAATGATCGGCTCCCAGCGGTCGGCTTCAGGGGAGAACAAGGACAGCCGACAACAGATGCCCCATAGTAAGCCTATGGCTGATGTCACCGGGAGCAGGTACCCAGTTTTGGAAGGTACCTACTCTTACTTCTGCTGGAATCCCTAGGCCTTCAACGTCTTGGGACAAGTCACAGGTCCCAAGAGGCAGCCAGACCATTCACAAAGTGGAACGCGACTCATGTATGCGCAGTGGGAAGCTGCAAGGCTTCCAACACTAAACATGCCGGCACCAGGGACCCCGAAGAAAGGTGAAGAACTGGCCCGGATGAGGACAGCGCTGGATCCCTGGACAGGTAAGTGACCTTTTATTAAAAAAAGTCAGCAGCTACAGTATTTGTTTTCTAGAGACTGAAGATCCTCTTTAGGCTTCGTTAATTCTAGACTGGAATTCCACTAACGAAAGTTCCACCTCCAGCTTCCCATTTTTGAAACTAGATCGTTACGCCAATTTAGGGTGGTGGCATCTTGACGGAAAACGAGGCAGCAGGACGCCTTTGAAAATTCAAAAAGTTGTCTGCAAAATACACTTCGCCTTTTCACGTAAGTAGGGAAAAAAATGCTATCTAAGTGAAAATCCTCCATTATTACCTTTGCAAATTGCCTCAACAGTTTCAGATCAATCACTACAAATCACGCCTAACCAACCCTCCCCCCCATAAAAACGAGGAACGTGCTGGAGATCCTCCATTCTTCGTCAATAAATGTGTTTAGTATTTTCAAACTGACATCAGAAAGGAAGTAACAGGATTTGTATAGATCTTTATATTCATTTCCTCGGGCGGAATCTTCACACCTTGGTGCTCCTAGGACAGTATTGACTCGTCCTGGCTGGGGGACGTAGAGAGAGGTGACACTTGTGTGGAGGTCGTCTCTCTTCGCCACGGTCCTTTTCTCCTCCGTTCCGCTCCGGTGACCACCAGCCAAAGTCAACAACCTTCACGGTCAGGCGATCGGCCATTGTCCTCCCCTCTCAGCCGCTGGACACAGTATCAGGAACATGAAAGTTAAACAAACATCGGGCTGTAGAAAGCCTCTTAAGGAGACGACCTTGAAGGGGGGACTTTGCGGCATTGAGTTTGTCACGGAGCCTTGTCAAACCCTTGCGCCACACACGAACTTGGCGCATGTGGGGGATCCGGGCCGTGCCGCCCCAAAGAGCGGATATCCCACCTATTGTCTGCCAGGGGCCTTAATCCTGTGTTGTCCTAAGTCATTTGCCTCCTTTTTGTCACTTATGAACTTGCGACTTGAAGGAAAACATCAAAAGTCACCGATGCTTTGCCGAGAAATTGGATTTCCTTCAGTACAACAGGTTGAGTTTGGTCGGGAGGGACGGCAAACACTTCCAGGGGGGGCTCTTGTGAGCTTTGGCAGAAGGTATGGCTGATCACCCTGGGAACCTCAAATCTTTTTAAAGGGGAACTCCTCTAAGCACTGCTAGTAACTGAACCTCATAATGGCTTCACAAAAATATAAACATAAAAACATGAAAAACTCTTAAATGTATGGTGTGCCCAACTTTTTGTATTACCACACAGGCACCATACATGCAGATATTCAGACTGAGGGGCATGCTTATAACGAAGAAAATATTTAGTTCACCAATCAGAGCCTACGTTTTCTCCAAATGCCCTTTTGGAACATTAGTCGCATTAATTAAAAAAAAATTCCACCCAGAGCATTATCTGCATGGAGTATGTATGGGTCTGCTCTCATTAGTCAACGTATTGGTAGGTTAAAGAGAATGTGACTTTAGCCATTCAAGGAAGGGTCTGAAGGATCTTTAAAGCCCACCACTGAGTCACCTTGTCTATGCTTTCCTGACCCCGTGTGAGCTCCAATTTGATAAGGAGTCCCCCTAACATGGCATAGTTCAGGCCTGGTGTGTAGCCACTAGGCCAGTGGTGGTCAACTTTCTTGCTATGAGGGGCTTCAAGTGTGGTCCCTGAAATCACCAAAGAAACGCCATAAAATTCAGTGAATATTCAGTGTAAGAGACACGCTAAAGGATATAGTCAGAGCCTGTGGACCTCATACCAGGAGATGGTCAGAGCCTGTGGACCTCATACCGGGAGATGGTCAGAGCCTGTGGACCTCATACCGGGAGATGGTCAGAGCCTGTGGACCTCATACCGGGAGATGGTCAGAGCCTGTGGACCTCATACCGGGAGATGGTCAGAGCCTGTGGACCTCATACTGGGAGATGGTCAGAGCCTGTGGACCTCATACTGGGAGATGGTCAGAGCCTGTGGACCTCATACGGGAGATGGTCAGAGCTTGTGGACCTCATATGGGAGATGGTCAGAGCCTGTGGACCTCATATGGGAGATGGTCAGAGCCTGTGGACCTCATATGGGAGATGGTCAGAGCTTGTGGACCTCATATGGGAGATGGTCAGAGCTTGTGGACCTCATATGGGAGATGGTCAGAGCCTGTGGACCTCATACGAGAGCTGGTCAGAGCCTGTGGACATGCTATTGTAGTTGTTGGGGACTGGAGATATGCTTCAGGAGATAGTCATAGACTGCAGACATATTACATGAGACTGCTAGAAATCATTGCTATTAACAGGGCAATGAGGCCACGAGGGCCATACAAAAAATGCCAAAGGGCCGCATGCAGCCTCTGCATCAAAGGTTGGGCACCAGGGTACTAGGCAAAGGCATAACATTTTGGGAGGAGATCGCATGCACCCCTAAGCCCAGAAGCACTGGATGGTTTGTACTAGCTCTGGCTAAGAGTCTCTTTAAGATATCTCCGTCCAAAAAAAAACTATTGTGATGCAACACGCTATGAGCTATGGTAACAAGGACTGATGTGATTGGTTCTCTGCAATCAACAAAGTGTGATATGTTTAAATATGTTTGCAATTTAAAAATACATGAATGAATAAAAAGACATCAAAGCTAAAGATGCAGGATGTCATGAATATAGTGTCGATAATGTCATGAACAGGGGTCCGTATCCAATGAGAGAGACAGGAGATGAGTGTACCTGACACTGAGTGGAAATCCACGGGTCACACAGAGGTGCTCAGGTTGCACTGAAGCCCCAGGATGCTTTGGGGGTCAATGAAAGTCAGGTGGTGCTGTAAGGCGAGACAGGTGGTTCTGGGCTTACTGGGTGGCAAAGGATGCTCTGGAGTCACTGGGTGACACAAAAGTAGGGAACTCACTGTAGAAGTCACTGGAGAATCCGGAGACACAGGAGATCCAGGAGTCACTGGAGATGTGGGAGGTCCAGGAGTCACTGGAGACGCAGGAGATCCAGGAGTCACTGGAGACGCAGGAGATCCAGGAGTCACTGGAGATCCAGGAGTCACCGGTAACACTGGAGATCCAGGAGTCACTGGAGATCCAGGAGTCAATGGAGATCCAGAAGTCACTGAAGATCCAGAAGTCACTGGAGATGCTGGAGATCCAGGAGTCACTGGAAGCAGTGGAGATCCAGAAGTCACTGGAGATGCTGGAGATCCAGGAGTCACTGGAAACAGTGGAGATCCAGAAGTCAATAAAGATCCAGGAGTCACAGAAGATCCAGAAGTCAAAGAAGATCCAGAAGTCACCAGAGACACGGAAGATCCAGGAGTCACTTGAGATCCAGGAGTCGCTGGAAACGCTGGAGATCCAGGAGTCGCTGGAGACACTGGAAATCCAAAAGTCGCTGGAGATCCAGGAGCCGCTGGAGATCCAGGAGCCGCTAGAGACACTGGAGATCCAAGAGTCGTTGAAGACACTGGAGATCCAAGAGTCGCTGAAGACACTGGAGATCCAAGAGTCGCTGAAGACACTGGAGATCCAAGAGTCGCTGAAGACACTGGAGATCCAAGAGTCGCTGAAGACACTGGAGATCCAAGAGTCGCTGAAGACACTGGAGATCCAAGAGTCGCTGAAGACACTGGAGATCCAAGAGTCGCTGAAGACACTGGAGATCCAAGAGTCGCTGAAGACACTGGAGATCCAAGAGTCGCTGAAGACACTGGAGATCCAAGAGTCGCTGAAGACACTGGAGATCCAGGAGTCGCTGAAGACACTGGAGATCCAGGAGTCGCTGAAGACACTGGAGATCCAGGAGTCGCTGAAGACACTGGAGATCCAGGAGTCGCTGAAGACACTGGAGATCCAGAATCAGAAGAATCGTCACTTGACTCGTCACGGTGCCAATGCTCCAGGTGAAACCTGGAAGTGCCACCAGCCACGCTGGGGGGGTACAACTAGTTCCGGACCACAGGAAGGATTACTGTGACAGATGACATCTGCACATACTGTGGACTGCTGAGAAGGAAAACAAATGTATCCTTCACCAAGCCTGAACTTTCACTGAAGGTTTAGATGACCCAGCACAAACCTCATCTTAAACTTAATAAAAGGCCAACAAACTCCTTTAGAAAATCCCTCGTGTTTGAAAAAGTAGACAGTAGAAGAGTGGGTAGACGGTCAAGAGCTAGGTGGACAAAGAACGTGCCCAAAACTATCAATAAAATGGTGAAACCTGGACATGAGATGATGGGGAGATGATCAGACTATATGGCTTTTAGGTGTCAGCTCCAATTTAGGAACAGCTCAGCAAACGTCTGATCCAAAGTAACTTAGAGGCCCTCATGGTGCAAATACTAATCTTTCTCCAAAGAGGAACTCAGGTCAAGTGCAATGAAAGCATCTCAGGGACCTCTGAAGAAGTGTCCATACTACATTGTTGAAGGGGGGGTGCATACACACCAAGCTCACAAACAGAATTTTGAGCAAGCCCATCTACCCGTACCTTGTGGTATCATCCTTCAATTTACTCTCAATGCCATTTGCCCTATCCAAGGCTTTGCTTCCTGGATTTCCAATCTGGTACTTTTTATGAGCCCCTCAAAGTCCCTGCAGACAGTAAACGGTGTTCCTCTATCACCCTGACTTCTAGCAGCTTCACAAACTATGTCCTGACTATTCCCTGTAACATTCACTGTCTCTGCCCATCTGAATCTTAGGTGTGGACCTTTGGCCACACTTGAGGCCCCCCATATCAAGAAAGTTGACCACCACCGCTTTATTTTCTTTGTTACAAAGATAGACAAGATAGGTATTGGTGGAGAGCAGGACCCCATGATGGGCAAGTGACAAGATAGGAAACCATATTTTAGAGGGAACTCTCTAAATGGGAGGGGGCTGGAATAGTCTGAGGGCAATAAAAGGATGAGGGTGTCGCAAGAGCAGAATGGGACCAGAAGAAGTTTGTATCCAATGGCAAATGGTCAAAAAGCCAAATGCGTTTCGGGGCTCCACACCCCCCCTTCATCAGAGGCGACTACATTTCCCATAGTGTCTGCTATCTTTGCATCCCTTCTTCATTGGATTGCTGCTGTTCTGGAGATAAGAGATGTTCTTCACTCAACAACAATGTTCTAGCCATAGTTCTAGAAGGAGAGCATGAAATAAGCACGCTCTCAGCACAGAATCCTCAAGCCCCATGGACACATAGTGGTGCGTGGGTGCTAAGGCCCACCTGCCCTGCTGCTGCATTTATGTGGCCAACAACAGGGTAACCTGAAATTTCTACAACAGAGCAGCTAAGGAGAGTCTGGTAAATGTAAAAGTTGAGTTCAGAGTGCCAACATCGTCCCATACAGTTTCTCATATTTAACCCCTTGCTTACTGGGCACTTATACCCCCTTCATGTCCAGACCAATTTTCAGCTTTCAGCGCTGTCACACTTTGAATGACAATTGCACGGTCATGCAACACTGCAACCATATGAAATTTTTATCATTTTTTTCACACAAATAGAGATTTCTTTTGGTGGTATTTAATTTTTCTCCTTCACTGATGTGCATTGATGAGGCAGCACTGATAGGC
>NW_028319039.1:85000-121822 GCF_062004578.1 Staurois parvus
GCAGCTTTTCTGTCTGATGAAGGTCATAGGGTGGACAGGGAAGGTTTTGCCCCATGTATTCACTTACTGTGACCCTCAAAGAAGGTCAAAGGAGCGGCTTTTCTGGCTGATGAAGTTCATAGGGTGGACAGGGAAGGTTTGCCCCATGTTCTCACTTACTGTGACCCTCAAAGAAGGTCAAAGGAGCGGCTTTTCTGGCTGATGAAGGTCATAGGGTGGACAGGGAAGGTTTGCCCCATGTACTCACTTACTGTGACCCTCAAAGAAGGTCAAGGAGCGGCTTTTCTGGCTGATGAAGGTCATAGGGTGGACAGGGAAGGTTTGCCCCATGTTCTCACTTACTGTGACCCTCAAAGAAGGTCAAAGGAGCGGCTTTTCTGGCTGATGAAGGTCATAGGGTGGACAGGGAAGGTTTGCCCCATGTACTCACTTACTGTGACCCTCAAAGAAGGTCAAAGGAGTGGCTTTTCTGGCTGATGAAGGTCATAGGGTGGACAGGGAAGGTTTGCCCCATGTACTCACTTACTGTGACCCTCAAAGGTCAGCGGAGTGGCTTTTCTGGCTGATGAAGGTCATAGGGCAGACAGGGAATGCTTGCCCCATGTACTCACTTACTGTGACCCTCAAAGAAGGTCAAAGGAGCGGCTTTTCTGGCTGATGAAGGTCATAGGGTGGACAGGGAAGGTTTGCCCCATGTATTCACTTACTGTGACCCTCAAAGAAGGTGAAAGGAGCGGCTTTTCTGGCTGATGAAGTTCATAGGGTGGACAGGGAAGGTTTGCCCCATGTTCTCACTTACTGTGACCCTCAAAGAAGGTGAAAGGAGCGGCTTTTGTGGCTGATGAAGGTCATAGGGTGGACAGGGAACGTTTGCCCCATGTACTCACTTACTGTGACCCTCAAAGAAGGTGAAAGGAGTGGCTTTTCTGGCTGATGAAGGTCATAGGGTGGACAGGGAATGTTTGCCCCATGTACTCACTTACTGTGACCCTCAAAAGAGGGTCAAAGGAGCAGCTTTTCTGCCTGATGAAGGTCATAGGGGAATGTTCTGGTGTCTGCTCTCAGACGGGAACTTTACTTATAGAAGTCTACATTGAGAACAGGTTCTCTTACTAGGGGGCGGCACAGAGCCTGCTAGCATTGTAATCCAGATCTATGACGAGAGTCATCCTCAGTACCAAAACTCAATGTGCTGGGAATGTTCTGCCATGGTTGATACCCGTCTGTGGACCTGTGCTGGGTCTGCACACTGCTGGGCAGGAAAGGGGGACATGATCTATGGCCGGGGTTCTCAACCATCGACAAGGGCCCCATAAACTCTTCCAAAGCCTTCCATGCCTGAACAAAAAAAAAAACAAATATGGCGTTCGGTGGTCTGTGGGTGGAAAATTTAGAGGGCTTTGAAAATCACTAGGAGCTCTGGATGGAGCTGAGCGTCACTGCAGGGGTTCTGGAGGAGGTTTGGGGACCCTGCAACAGACTTGGCGGTTCTTGAGGAATAGGGGTTCTGGAAGGGGCTTTACAAGAAGACTATGGGAGGTTGCAATGTGTTGTGGGAGACAGTTGTAGGACGGGGGCACTATGGGGAGCTGGAGATTCTGCAGCAGCCTGGGGGGGCATTGCGGGGAGTTGGGAACTCTCAGGAGGCCAAGGGGCACTGGGGTACACTGCTGGAGGCCAGAAGCATTATAGGAGGCTCTACAACAGTGGGATGTGGAATGTTGAGGGTGGGGGGCACCAGAGGAGAGGACACTGTTGGAGATCAGGGGCACTTTGAGGAGCTGGAGGCCTGAAAGTAGGCTATGTGGGGCTTGGGCAGTACTGTTGAATGTTGGGCCTAGGGTACTGTGATATATTGGGGGGGGGGTGCTGTCGGAATTTCGTGACTCTCAGGTTGCCTGGGAGTACTGTGGGAGGTTGATGGGACGCAGCTGGAGCATGGAGGAACTAAGGAAGTGCTCCTAGACTCTACAGCAGGCTGAGGGGCATTTTAGGAGGTCTGAGGACACAGAGGGATGGGCAGCACTGTGGAAGGTTGATGAGCACTCTGCTGGAGCATGGAGGAACTATGGGCGTGCTCTTAGATGCTACAGCAGGCCGAGGGACACTGTAGGAGGTTTGGGGACACAGAGGGGGGCCAGGTGGCACTGTAGGAGGTTTGGGGACACTGAGGGGAGCTGGGTGGCACTGTAGGAGATTAGGGGATCTGGCTGGAGGCCCTTGGGGAGCTTGGGAGGGGGTTGGGCACAGAGGGGGCTGAATGCAGCAGATATCAGTGGCCCCCGATGGCTGAGATCTGCCGATCTACGTACATAGGAGAGATGATCGCCGCTCACCTGTCCACTTCCTGGAAGTTGCTGGTCCGCGCCGCCTCCAGCAGCTGCTCACCTGGGGACAGAAATGTCAGTTACACACCCGGACAACGAATTGCGTATCTGTTCCAGCTCAGATATTTTAGAACGTGCTGAAGATGGAGGATGAGGATGACGGCGGCCAGGCAGCGAGCATTTCCAGGAGGAGGGAAGAAGCGGCAGCCCCTCCTAGGAAAGGTTCTCATTATCCGCCATAAATATAGGACATGAAATGTTTACATTTTGCAACCAAGGCAGCGGTACTGTGTGTGCGGGATATCCCAGTTCCTTCGTCCCCCTGCTCCTGTACTTCGCCTGTGTTGGGGAACGCGCCCTCCACAGTCAGCGAGGTGCAACTACAGAAGCCTCATCCACACAAACAGCGCACTCCTGTAATAATGTGGACGGTGTTAAGGTTGGGGTTCACATTATTCTGTCCATTGCCTCTCTGGCGGCCCCTATTGGTGTGTTGCAGGAACAGCAGCCTGTCCTCTACGTGTGCAGTCTGATGGGACTGGAGCACCCTCTAGCGTCAGAAAGGTGCAATTACAGCCTGCCTGTCTCCGGGGGGCTCATTCACACAAACAGCGCGTTCTTGTAGAACATGGGCAGCGGATTTATAGAGCGCCGACAGTGTACGCAGCGCTTCATAAATGAATCCAGGAGGAATCAGAGGGCCCTGCGCGCTACAGCTCACTAAGCTCCCTATCAGAACCCCGGGATGGGTCACGTGACTACAGTACAGGGGCAGACCCTCCCACTGAGCGTCCAATGAATGTGTTCTGGAATGTCTTCTCACTTTATCTCCAGCAGATAAGCAGGTTAAGGTCTGCAAGAAATAACCAGTCCTAGCTTAGTAATTAAAATTGGATTTTATATTTCAAAAATCAATGAAAAAAGGGAAGTCTGATTTTATATATATATACATACACACATATATATATATATAAAACTTTTTTTTGGGGGGGGGTCACTTAAAAAATAATAAAAATAATTTAGAAAGAAAAAAAATATATATATATATATATATATATATATTCAATTAATTACATTCATAATGTATATATTAATGCATAAGTTATAGCATACAAATAATAAACATTGTGTTTAATTAATTGATAAATACATTTGGTTTAACATACTAATTAAATTAATACTTAATAGTGTTACTCTTCTGCAGATTAAAAAAAATTTAATTAATACATTTAATAAATATTTTTATTTTGCATAATAAAAATGTATTAATAATAATATTAAATGTATTCAATAAACATAATGTATTTATAATAAGTATATATACAGTATCCCCAGAAGTGAATCCCGACGGACTGTAATATATATATATATACACAGTATCCCCCAGAAGTGAGTTCCCCCCCCCAGACTGTATACTCATATATATATATATATACACACACACACACAGTATCTCCCAGAAGTGAGTCCCCCCCTCCCCCGGACTGTATACATATATATATTCTGAGAGATACTGTGTATATATATATATTGTATACAGTCCGGGGGAGGGGGGGACTCACTTCTGGGAGATACTGTGTATATATATATATACATTGTATACAGTCCGGGGGAGGGGGGGACTCACTTCTGGGGGATACTGTGTATATATATATTGTATACAGTCCGGGGGGGGGGGGGGGGACTCACTTCTGGGGGATACTGTGTATATATATATTGTATACAGTCCGGGGGGAGGGGGGGACTCACTTCTGGGGGATACTGTGTATATATATATTGTATACAGTCCGGGGGGAGGGGGGGACTCACTTCTGGGGGATACTGTGTATATATATATTGTATACAGTCCGGGGGGAGGGGGGGACTCACTTCAGGGAGATACTGTGTATGTATATATATACATTGTATACAGTCCGGGGGAGGGGGGGACTCACTTCTGGGGGATACTGTGTATGTATATATTGTATACAGTCCGGGGGGGGGGGGGGACTCACTTCTGGGGGATACTGTGTATATATATATTGTATACAGTCCGGGGGGGGGGGGGACTCACTTCCGGGGGATACTGTGTATATATACATTGTATACAGTCCGGGGGAGGGGGGGACTCACTTCTGGGGGATACTGTGTATATATATACATTGTATACAGTCCGGGGGGGAGGGGGGGACTCACTTCTGGGGGATACTGTGTATATATACATTGTATACAGTCCGGGGGAGGGGGGGACTCACTTCCGGGGGATACTGTGTATATATATATTGTATACAGTCCGGGGGGAGGGGGGGGACTCACTTCTGGGGGATACTGTGTATATATATATATTGTATACAGTCCGGGGGGGGGGGACTCACTTCCGGGGGATACTGTGTATATATACATTGTATACAGTCCGGGGGAGGGGGGGACTCACTTCCGGGGGATACTGTGTATATATATATTGTATACAGTCCGGGGGAGGGGGGGACTCACTTCCGGGAGATACTGTGTATATATACATTGTATACAGTCCGGGGGGGGGGGGGACTCACTTCTGGGGGATACTGTGTATATATACATTGTATACAGTCCGGGGGGGGGGGGGGACTCACTTCTGGGGGATACTGTGTATATATACATTGTATACAGTCCGGGGGAGGGGGGGGGACTCACTTCTGGGGGATACTGTGTATATATACATTGTATACAGTCCGGGGGAGGGGGGGACTCACTTCTGGGGGATACTGTGTATATATACATTGTATACAGTCCGGGGGAGGGGGGGGGACTCACTTCTGGGGGATACTGTGTATATATACATTGTATACAGTCCGGGGGAGGGGGGGACTCACTTCTGGGGGATACTGTGTATATATACATTGTATACAGTCCGGGGGAGGGGGGGACTCACTTCTGGGGGATACTGTGTATATATACATTGTATACAGTCCGGGGGGGGGGGGGGGGACTCACTTCTGGGGGATACTGTGTATATATATATATTGTATACAGTCCGGGGGGGGGGGGGGACTCACTTCTGGGGGATACTGTGTATATATATATATTGTATACAGTCCGGGGGGGGGGGGGGGGACTCACTTCTGGGAGATACTGTGTATATATATATATATTGTATACAGTCCGGGGGAGGGGGGGGGGACTCACTTCTGGGGGATACTGTGTATGAATGCATAATTTATAATTGTAATAATACATGAATTGTAATGAATGATAACTGTCTTTGTGGCTTTACCACACTCACTAAACAAATATGTAATAGCAGTACTATTCTGCAGATTAAAAGAAATGTATGAATACATTTAATATTATAATAAATACATTTAACAATATGATAAAAATCAAAAAAATAAATATAATAAAACTGCATTTTATAATAAAAACCAAATAATAATAATATTTATCATATATATAAATAAAAGTATTTAATAAATGTATTATTAATTTAAAGTTTAATGCATCATATATCATATATTTATAGCAAACATTTATTATTAATAATCATCATAAAAAATAAATGTGTTTAATTAATCGATCAAATGAATGTATTTGGTTGAATGAACACACTAATTGAATACATACTTGATAGCAGTACTCTTCCGTGGATTTATAAAAGTCAATGTAATTCATTTTACTAATAATAAATAATATTTTTCTAATAAAAAATTAAATGTATTATTAAATTCAATCATAAATGTATTATTATATTCATATTTTCTCATATAGTTATAATAATAATAAATGTAAAACAAAAATGTGTTTAATTAATGGTTCAGTTTCATGTCTTTGGTTGAATTCCCGCACTCATGAAATAAATACTTATCAGCAGTACCCTTACGTGGATTTCCTTCGCTGTAGCCGTAAGCCAGCAGGCCGGCAGCGATGAATAGGGGTGCAGGGTTGTGGTTCCCATTATTCTGTCCATTGTCTCTCTGGCGCCCCCCATTGGTGCGTTCCAGGAGTTGCAGATTGTCTTCTGGACTGATGAGACTGGCGCGCCCTCTGCTGTCAGAAAGGTGAAACTGCAGGCTGCTCTCTATACTACACGCTGGTAGAGTGTAACAGCCAGCGCGCCCTCTGCTGGCCGTCCGCTGAAACTGCATCCTACTGCCTGTGCTAGGATCACACGGACCGACGTACCCCGTGCGCCCCCTGCCGTCCGTCTGAACTCCCATCGCCCCATGGCTTGTAGCCGCTATCCGCCGCACCGGAACCCCCGCTCTCCCGGCACCGAGTGACAGGCCCAGGCGGGGAACGAGGTGCCGGGAGATACCGAGCCCGGATACTCGGGAGCTCCACATGAGAAGAACCGGCGATATACCGGCTGTCAGAGCCTGACACACCAAGATGGCCGCCCCCGTCTGTCAGCCTCACAGCTCTGAGTCTGACGTCACCACGGAGAGGGGTCACATGACAACGTTCTTGTCCAACACTGGACGAGAGGGGGCATGCCGGGAAATGTAGTCCAAAGAGAGGAATTACACGTGGTTACATCAGAGGAATCATAGTAATAACAGAAATAATATGAGTATCAATACTAAAAATTAGTAATCATAGCAATACTATTAATAATCACAGTGCTACTAGTAATATTTAAAAAGTAATAAGAATAGTAGTAATTGTAATAATAGCAGTAGTAATAGTATTAATAATATAAAAAAAAAATATAGCAGTAGTATTAATAATAGAATTAATGATAATTAGTAATAATAATAGTATTAATAATTAGTAATAATAATAGTATTAATAATTAGTAATAATAATTAGTAATAATAATAGCAGTAGTATTAATAATAGAATTAATGATAATTAGTAATAATAATAGTATTAATAATTAGTAATAATAATAGTATTAATAATTAGTAATAATAATTAGTAATAATAATAGCAGTAGTATTAATAATAGAATTAATGATAATTAGTAATAATAATAGTATTAATAATTAGTAATAATAATTAGTAATAATAATAGCAGTAGTAATAATTATAGTCTAAATAATAATTAGTAATAATAGTAATAATAATAATAGTATTAGTAATAATAGTAATAATAATAGCAGTAAAAATTAAAGTAATAATAGTAATAACAATATTAATAATCTGAGTTTTAATAATAAAAAAATAGTAATAATAAAAGTAATGATAGTAATATAATTAATAAAGATAATATTAATAAAAGTAAATAAAGTAGTAATGATAGAAATAATGTGAGTATTAATACTAGGAATTAATAAAAAAAATATAAATAATAATAGTAATACTATTAATAATAATGGTTAGCAGCAATAATAATAATAATATAAAAGTTATAATAATAATTAGTAATAATAGTGATATTAATAACAGTAAATAATAAAGTAATCTTAGTAATAATTATAATAACAATAATAGAAGTAATCTGAGCGTTAATAATAAAAAATAGAAATAATAGAAGTAATAATAGTAATATAATTAAGAATAGTAATCCTAGTAATATTAATAAAAGTAAATAATAAAGTAGTAATAATAGAAATAATGAAAGTATTAATACTAGGAATTAATAATATAAATAATAGTAATACCATTAATAATAATGGTTAGTAGCAATAATAATAATAATAATATAAAATTAAAAATAATAATAATTAGTATTGTCATATTAATAAAAGTAAATAATAAAGTAATAATAATATTAATAATATAAATAATAGTCTTAGTAATAAAAATGAGTAATAGTAGAAGCAACAACATTATTATTATTAGTAAAAATAGTAATAATAGTAATATTAATAAAAGTAATACAAATAATATTTAGTAATAATAGTAATAATAATAAAAGTAAATAGTTAGGTAAGCGTAATAATAATAGAAGTAATAATAATAGTAATTTTAATAAAAGTGATAAGAATAGTAGTAATGATTATAATAATAGAAGTAGTAAAAATAATAAAAGTATAATAATAATAATAATATGGCGCTATATAAGTACCTGAAATAAATAAATAATACTAATAAAAAAATTGTAATAATAGTAATATTAACCCCTCCTGAGGATTTACGCCCGTTAATGACCACGCCTCTCTTTGCTACTCGGCGGTGCACTAATTCAACTGATAATTGCGCGGTCATGCAACGCTGCACCCAAACCAAATTCACGTCCTTTTTTTCACACAAATAGAGCTTTCTTTCGGTGGTATTTGATCACCTGTGCGCTTTTTATTTTTCACGCTATAAACAAAAAAAGACCAAAAATTTGGAAGAAAAACAATATTTTTTATTTGCAGCTATAAAATATATATAGTAAACTCAAAGTTGGTTATAAATTTCGGCCAAAATGTCTCCGGCTCCATGTTTTTGGGAAAAGGACCCCAATAAGTGGATATTGATTGCTTTGTGTGAAGTTATAGCGTCTACAAACTATGGTATAGATACTGCAATTTACACCATTTTTCTGCTATACAGCGCTGCGCTAGTTTAACGGACAATTGCGCGGTCATGCAATACGGTGCATAAATGAAATTTACATCCTTTTTTTACCCACAGAGCTTTCTTTCGGTGGTATTTGATCACCTGTGCGGTTTTTATTTTTTGCGCTATAAAAAAAAAGGCTGACAATTTTGAGGAAAAAAAAATATATTTTGGACTTTTTGCTATAAAACATGTCCAGTAAAAAAAAATGCAAAAATCAAATTTAGTCATAAATTTCTGCCAAAATGTATTCTGCGACACGTCTTTGCTAAAAAAAAAAAACCCAATACGTGTAAATTAATTGGTTTACGTGAAAGTTATAGCGTTTACAAATGGCGGGAAAGATACTGGGATTTTTAATTTTCTTTTATACTAATAATGGCGATCAGCGACTTATGGCAGGACTGCGGGACTGCGGCGGACATTCTGACACTGGGGAGGGGGGGGGACTGACTTGGGGTCACTGACATCCCCAGTGACACCAATACAGTGATCAGTGCAAAAAAAAAACCACTGACACTGTACTAATGGCACTGGGGAGGAAGGGGTTAACGTTTTTATTTACTGAAAGGGTTAACTGTGAGGGGAGTGTTTTACTAGGAGGCGGGGGTGTGTACTGCACAGGAACACGCTGATCCGGAGAGATAAACTCTTCTCTCCGGATCAGCATGTCAGGAGCTGACAGGGGACTGACAGAAAGCACAGCTGCAGTGTAAACACTGCAGCCGTCCTCTCTATCAGTGATTGCCGCTAATCGCCGGGACATGGTAGGTAATGACCGGCTGTGACCCGGCAACTGACACCCGCGGCTGTGATCAGCGGGACGGGTAGGGCGGGCGCGCGCCCCCTACCTGTTTTGCAAACGCACGTTTTAAAACGTGGTTTTGCCCAGCCATGCCGCCCTGCCACCGTATTTCTACAGTGGTTGGTCGGCAAGAAGTTAATAAAAGTAAATAATACCTTAGTAATAATAATATTACTTACATAGTTAGTCTGGCTGAAAAAAAGACAAAAGTCCATCCAGTTCAACCATAGAAAAAAAAAGTTATATTCCAACACCCACAGTAGAGGAAGGCAAAAAAAAACCCAGCAAAGCACGATCCAATATGCTCCTGCAGGGGAAAAAATTCCTTCCTGATCCCTTGAGAGGCAATCGGCAATTAGTAATAATAATAGCAGAAATAATGTGAGTATTAATACTAAGAGTTAGTAATCATAATAATAATTCTTAGATTGTAAGCTCCCAGGATCAGGGCCCTCCTATCCCTCTTGTATTGAACTGTATTGTCTCCCGTTATTTTGTAAAGCGCTGAGCAGACTGTTGGAGCCATAAATCCTGTATAATAATAATAATATTGAGAGTATTAATACTCAGGATTAATAATAATATACGCAATAATAGTAATACAAGTAATAATAATAATATAAAAGTAATAATAATTAGTAATAATAGCAATACAAGTAATAATAATAATAATAATATAAAAGTAACAATAATAATAATTAGTAATAATAGTAATATTAATAAAAGTAAATAATAAAGTAATAATAGAAATAATATGAGTATTAATAATAAAAAATAGTAATAGTAGAAGCAATATTATTAATACAAGTATTAATAAAAGTAATAATAACAATAAGAAGAATATTTAGTAATAATATTAATACAAGTAAATAATCAAATAATATTAATAAAAGTAGTAATAAAAACAGTAATAATAATAATAAATATTCTTCTTCTTCTTATAATAATAATAATCATGATTAGTCAAATCATCCTCAGATTTCGGCGCCCAGCTGGTTCATGTTCTTTCTAGGGGATGTGAATTATCACCGATGACCTGCACATGGGTTCTGTTCCGTGGTTTGTGCATGCGCTTGCGTGTTATTTGTTTCGCGTTGTTTCAATACATATTTATGACCCCATTTTTTATATATATTATATATAGAAATGTATTTACTTAAGCAAGTGTGATAAATAAATATTACACAATAAATATTATCATAATAAAATAAATACATAATAATAAATAAATAATTAAAATAAATATATAATATTAAATAAATCAAATAAATACATAATAATAAATAAATCAAATAAATACATAATAAATAAATAAAATACATAATAAATAAATAATTAAAATAAATACATAATAAATAAATCAAATAAATACATAATAATAAATAAATAAAATAAATACATAATAAATAAATCAAATAAATACATAATAATAAATAAATAAAATAAATACATAATAAAACACATAACATATATTATAACGATATAAATCATACACACATAATAAATATTATTCTGATATAATAAATCCCGCACAGATGTAAACAGATCATATTACAATATAAACAAATGTCATAAATAATACATAATAACAAAAAATAAAGTCTACAACGGCACACAGAAACAAAAGTACGATAAATATTCTAATAATATTTATAGAAGATGTTATAACGATATAAATATATCATGAAGACAGAATAAATACACGGGTCGAATTCTGAACAAATTTTCTTTAGAAAATCGGAAATTTTGTGCGTTTTGTAACCCAATGGCGCCACCATTGATTTCGAAATTCGACCAACCAAGCCTTCAATTTCTCCTCGTGTTGCTACAGAAAAACTTTTTCGGGGCCAAGAATTGTCTTTTCTTTCCAGGTCACAGCTTTATATTTCCTGCACGATTCTCCCATCATTGATTCGAAATTCGTTCGTTTTTCAAACCATTTCCAACATGCCCGATCACTCAAATTCGATGATCACACAAAAATCAGCCATTGCTGCTGATGGTGCAAAATTCCAACAAAAATTCTTAGAAAAGATTTTCGAAAGAAAATTCGTTCAGAATTTGACCCGCATATGGCCGGCTTTAGTCTAGGTTCACACCTATGCAGGTTGCGTTTGAGGCGTTTTTGATGCATTTTTCTTTTTTTTTTTATAATTCTTATTGCTAGGCAGATTTTAAACGCAACGTGTTTGCAAAACGCAGCAAAAACGCAATCCGTGCTTTTCTGCAGCGTTCCCATTGAAGTCTACAGAACCACAAACGCAACGTTTTGCGTTCAAAAAAGTCCCCGACCCTTTCCAAAAAACGCAGCGCGGTGAAAATGTGGAGATGTGAACGCGTCCCATAGGAAATCATGGTAAATGGACTGTAGTGCGTTTCTGAAAAATGCGGCTGAACACGCCTAGGTGTGAACTGAGGGTTAGAAGCAATAGCTAAGCCTCGTTCTGAGATCATCCAAACCTCGTTCTGAGATCATTCAAGCCTCGTTCTGAGTTTATCCAAGCCTCGTTCTGAGTTCATTCAAGCCTCGTTCTGAGTGTATCCAAGCCTCGTTCTGAGTTGATCCAAGCCTCGTTCTATATTCATCCAAGCCTCGTTCTGAGTTCATTCAAGTCTCGTTCTGAGATCATCCAAGCCTCGTTCTGAGTGTATCCAGCCTCGTTCTGAGCGAATACAAGCCTCGTTCTGAGATCATACAAGCCTCGTACTGAGATCATCCAAGCTTCAATTTATTTATCTCTGATAAGTTCGGGGTGTGACCAAGCCTCGTTCTGAGACAGTCCCCAGCATTGTTCTGGGCGTGTCCTAGCCTCGTTTTGGGCACAAGTCAAGCCTCGTTTCCGGTGTCTCCGGCCTTGTTGTGGTTCGGTTTGGTAGTAGGAAGTACAGGCGATCTGGGTGGAGAATACCCCGGCGGGGGGGCCTCGTGTGATCCTGGTTGGTGATGGTTCGTATATTATAGAGGAGGAGGGAGAAATAATGTATGGGGGGAGGGTGGCAGAAAGGTGTGTGGACTGCGAAATGGAGGTAAAGGATATGGGGGGTGCACAGCATTAGATGGGGGTTATAGAGGGGAGGGAGCACAGCATTACATGGGGGTTATAGTGGGGGAGCACAGCATTAGATGGGGGTTATAGGGGGGGAGCACAGCATTAGATGGGGGTTATAGGGGGGGGAGCACAGCGTTTAGATGGGGGTTATAGAGGGGGGGGGAGCACAGCATTAGATGGGGGGTTATAGAGGGGGGAGCACAGCATTAGATGGGGGTTATAGAGGGGGGAGCACAGCATTTTACATGGGGGTTATAGGTGGGGGGAGCACAGCATTAGATGGGGTTATAGAGGGGAGGAGCACAGCATTAGATGGGGGTTATAGAGTGGGGAGCACAGCATTACATGGGGGTTATAGGTGGGGGGAGCACAGCATTAGATGGGATATAGAGGGGGGGGGAGCACAGCATTAGATGGGATATAGAGGGGGGGAGCACAGCATTAGATGGGGGTTTATAGTGGGGGGGAGCACAGCATTAGATGGGGGTTATAGTGGGGGGGAGCACAGCGTTAGATGGGGGTTATAGTGGGGGGGAGCACAGCATTAGATGGGGGTTATAGAGGGGGGGTACACAGCATTAGATGGGGGTTATAGAGAGGGGGAGCACAGCATTAGATGGGGGTTATAGAGGGGGGTGGGTGCACAGCATTAGATGGGGGTTATAGAGGGGGGGGGGGGTGCACAGCATTAGATGGGGGTTATAGAGGGGGGGTGGGTGCACAGCATTAGATGGGGTTATAGAGGGGGGGTGGGTGCACAGCATTAGATGGGGTTATAGAGGGGGGGTGCACAGCATTAGATGGGGGTTATAGAGGGGGGGTGGCACAGCATTAGATGGGGGTTATAGAGGGGGGAGCACAGCATTAGAGGGGGGGAGCACAGCGTTAGATGGGGGTTATAGAGGGGGGGAGCACAGCATAGATGGGGGTTATAGAGGGGGGGAGCACAGCATTAGATGGGGGTTATAGAGGGGGGAGCACAGCATTACATGGGGGTTATAGGTGGGGGGAGCACAGCATTAGATGGGATATAGAGGGGGGGGAGCACAGCATTAGATGGGATATAGAGGGGGGGGAGCACAGCATTAGATGGGGGTTATAGTGGGGGGGGAGCACAGCGTTAGATGGGGGTTATAGTGGGGGGGAGCACAGCGTTAGATGGGGGTTATAGTGGGGGGGAGCACAGCGTTAGATGGGGGTTATAGAGGGGGGAGCACAGCATTAGATGGGGGTTATAGAGGGGGAGCACAGCATTAGATGGGGTTATAGAGGGGGGTGGGTGCACAGCATTAGAGGGGGTTATAGAGGGGGGGGTGCACAGCATTAGATGGGGGTTATAGAGGGGGGGGTGCACAGCATTAGATGGGGGGTTATAGAGGGGGGGTGCACAGCATTAGATGGGGGTTATAGAGGGGGGGTGCACAGCATTAGATGGGGGTTTATTAGAGGGGGGGGTGCACAGCATTAGATGGGGGTTATAGAGGGGGGGGCACAGCATTAGATGGGGGTTATAGAGGGGGGGTGCACAGCATTAGATGGGGGTTATAGAGGGGGGGCACAGCATTAGATGGGGGTATAGAGGGGGGGGTGCACAGCATTAGATGGGGGTTATAGAGGGGGGGGTGCACAGCATTAGATGGGGGTTATAGAGGGGGGGTGCACAGCATTAGATGGGGGTTATAGAGGGGGGGTGCACAGCGTTAGATGGGGGTTATAGAGGGGGGGTGCACAGCGTTAGATGGGGGTTATAGAGGGGGGGTGCACTGCGTTAGATGGGGGTTATAGAGGGGGGGTTACTCCGGTTCCTCCACACTCCAAAGACATGCTGGTAGGTGAATTGGCTCCTATCTACATTGTCTCTAGTATGTATGAATGTGAGTTAGGGACCATAGATTGTACGCTCCTCGGGGCGGGGACTGATGTGAATGTGCAATATATATATATATATATATATTGATGGCGCTATATAAGTACCTGAAATAAATAATAATTATTAGCCGTTGTCTCCGGTACCGTCAGTCACCCTCACCTTCTCCGTCTCTCCAGCAGGTTTCCTCCTCTCCGTGTGATCCATCCCTCCAAGTAACTTCTCTTCTTCCCAGCAAGATCCCCTAACACCACTACCACCCCCACCCTGGGGGGAGAAGAGCGCACCGGAGGTCAAGGGGATGAGGTCAGTGAAGCTGCTTTTAATGGGCCACCCCTAGAGACTAAAACTGTCCTGTAACTCTTGCAGTGCGGGGGAGGGGATCCCCAACTACAAGACCAGGCCTGAATCCCCCTGGAATAGGCGAGGCTCAGAGATGAAGAGATTCCTTCTCTGGTCTCGGTGAGGATGATGCTGTGGCCTCCTCTGCCTCCTGGGGTGTCCATGGGACACAGTTCTGTGTTGCCCCCTGTGCTCATTCCTCCAGAGTCATGTCTCGTTCATACAGGAGGTGTGTTACTGGCCACATCGCCGGGGGGGAAGCCAAAGAAAAGGAATGCAACCACCACCTCTAAGGGTCGGCAAACTGCGATCTTTTACATTTGGGGTTTTAATACCGCTTTCAGATCCCAGGCACCTGCGTGGGTTTTGCATGCATAGGAACCTCCCCCTCCCTCCCCCTGTGTACACCAATGTTCCTCAGGTCTCAAAGACCAAGGATGCCCTCCAGATATTCAAAGATGGCGGCGTAGGAGAGGGCACCAATGTTCCTCAGGTCTCAAAGACTAAGGACGCCCTCCAGATATTCAAAGATGGCGGCGTAGGAGAGGGCACCAATGTTCCTCAGGTCTCAAAGACCAAGGACGCACTCCAGATATTCAAAGATGCTGGCACAGGAGTAGGCGCCAATGTTCCTCAGGTCTCAAAGACCAAGGACGCACTCCAGATATTCAAAGATGGCGGCACAGGAGAGGGCGCCAATGTTCCTCAGGTCTCAAAGACCAAGGATGCCCTCCAGATATTCAAAGATGGCGGCACAGGAGAGGGCACCAATGTTCCTCAGGTCTCAAAGACCAAGGACGCCCTCCAGATATTCAAAGATGGCGGCGTAGGAGAGGGCACCAATGTTCCTCAGGTCTCAAAGACTAAGGACGCCCTCCAGATATTCAAAGATGGCGGCACAGGAGAGGGCACCAATGTTCCTCAGGTCTCAAAGACCAAGGACGCACTCCAGATATTCAAAGATGGCGGCACAGGAGAGGGCACCAATGTTCCCCAGGTCTCAAAGACCAAGGACGCCCTCCAGATATTCAAAGATGGCGGCACAGGAGAGGGCACCAATGTTCCTCAGGTCTCAAAGACCAAGGACGCCCTCCAGATATTCAAAGATGGCGGCACAGGAGAGGGCACCAATGTTCCTCAGGTCTCAGACCAAGGACGCCCTCCAGATATTCAAAGATGGCGGCACAGGAGAGGGCACCAATGTTCCTCAGGTCTCAAAGACCAAGGACGCCCTCCAGATATTCAAAGATGGCGGCACAGGAGAGGGCACCAATGTTCCTCAGATCTCAAAGACCAAGGACGCCCTCCAGATATTCAAAGATGGCGGCACAGGAGAGGGCACCAATGTTCCTCAGGTCTCAAAGACCAAGGACGCCCTCCAGATATTCAAAGATGGCGGCACAGGAGAGGGCACCAATGTTCCTCAGATCTCAAAGACCAAGGAAGCCCTCCAGATATTCAAAGATGGCGGCACAGGAGAGGGCAGGGCGGGGGCAGTATATTGGGGGAGTGATGTTTTTCTTTTCTTTGACATTAAAGTTGTGAACTGCTTCTTGGCTTCTTCTAAGAGAACAAAATTTGGCGATCCTGCCCATTTTCCTATATTTCCGGAGCCCCGCTACCATGCAGATCTGTGCACAACCTTTAGCGTGCTGATTGGATGCTGTGCCGCCACGTGGCGTGCCTTTAGTCCCGTGGTCGGCTTTAAAGCCCAACTCTGGGTAACTAAAAAATCATCCCTTGTTGGGCTGTGCCTGCGTTGCACAGGGTAATAGCTTGTGTTGTCTGGGGGAGGGGAGAAGAGAAACTTGAACCACCTCTCCACTCCTCCAGCAGGTGGCGCTCCCCCAATCCCCTTCCAGACTGAGTCACTGTCCCATCTGGACCGCTGCGTTCGTGCCATTTAGGGGCCACTTCTTTCCCCCAGCCTCTGTCATTCTTCCAGCAGAGGGCTAGAAGCACAGCAGCACTGGATGGAAGGCAGGAGCAGGAACTGCCCAAGTTACCTTTTTTTTTTTTTTTTTTTAAGTCGGTTAGCAGGTGATTGGTTGCTAAGATGCAGGGTGGTCCTAGCAACCATTAACCCTGGAAGCTCTTACCCTCCGTCCAGTGCTACTGTGCTTCCTGCAGTCTGTCCTGGGTAACCATGGAAGGGAAGAGAGTGACACGGCTGTGAAGGATTTGGGGGGAAGGGGAGAGGTTGATGTGACCGGGGGCAGAGGACACTACGGTGGTGTGGTGGAGGGGGGGCAGAGGACACTACGGTGGTGTGGTGGAGGGGGGGCAGAGGACACTACGGTGGTGTGGTGGAGGGGGGGGCAGAGGACACTACGGTGGTGTGGTGGAGGGGGGGGCAGAGGACACTACGGTGGTGTGGTGGAGGGGGGGGCAGAGGACACTACGGTGGTGTGGCGGTGGAGGGGGGGGCAGAGGACACTACGGTGGTGTGGCGGTGGAGGGGGGGGCAGAGGACACTACGGTGGAGGGGGGGGCAGAGGACACTACGGTGGTGTGGCGGTGGAGGGGGGCAGAGGACACTACGGTGGTGTGGCGGTGGAGGGGGGCAGAGGACACTACGGTGGTGTGGCGGTGGAGGGGGGCAGAGGACACTACGGTGGTGTGGCGGTGGAGGGGGGCAGAGGACACTACGGTGGTGTGGCGGTGGAGGGGGGCAGAGGACACTACGGTGGTGTGGCGGTGGAGGGGGGCAGAGGACACTACGGTGGTGTGGCGGTGGAGGGGGGCAGAGGACACTACGGTGGTGTGGCGGTGGAGGGGGGCAGAGGACACTACGGTGGTGTGGCGGTGGAGGGGGGCAGAGGACACTACGGCGGTGGAGGGGGGGGCAGAGGACACTACGGTGGTGTGGCGGTGGAGGGGGGGGCAGAGGACACTACGGTGGTGTGGCGGTGGAGGGGGGGGCAGAGGACACTACGGCGGTGGAGGGGGGGGCAGAGGACACTACGGTGGTGTGGAGGGGGGGGCAGAGGACACTACGGTGGTGTGGCGGTGGAGGGGGGGGCAGAGGACACTACGGTGGTGTGGCGGTGGAGGGGGGGGCAGAGGACACTACGGTGGTGTGGCGGTGGAGGGGGGGGCAGAGGACACTACGGTGGTGTGGCGGTGGGGGGGGGCAGAGGACACTACGGTGGTGTGGCGGTGGGGGGGGGCAGAGGACACTACGGTGGTGTGGCGGTGGAGGGGGGCAGAGGACACTACGGTGGTGTGGCGGTGGAGGGGGGCAGAGGACACTACGGTGGTGTGGAGGGGGGCAGAGGACACTACGGTGGTGTGGCGGTGGAGGGGGGCAGAGGACACTACGGTGGTGTGGAGGGGGGCAGAGGACACTACGGTGGTGTGGAGGGGGGCAGAGGACACTACGGTGGTGTGGAGGGGGGCAGAGGACACTACGGTGGTGTGGCGGTGGAGGGGGGGCAGAGGACACTACGGTGGTGTGGCGGTGGAGGGGGGGCAGAGGACACTACGGTGGAGGGGGGCAGAGGACACTACGGTGGAGGGGGGCAGAGGACACTACGGTGGAGGGGGGCAGAGGACACTACGGTGGAGGGGGGCAGAGGACACTACGGTGGAGGGGGGCAGAGGACACTACGGTGGAGGGGGGCAGAGGACACTACGGTGGAGGGGGGCAGAGGACACTACGGTGGAGGGGGGCAGAGGACACTACGGTGGAGGGGGGCAGAGGACACTACGGTGGAGGGGGGCAGAGGACACTACGGTGGAGGGGGGCAGAGGACACTACGGTGGAGGGGGGCAGAGGACACTACGGTGGAGGGGGGCAGAGGACACTACGGTGGAGGGGGGGCAGAGGACACTATGGTGGTGTGGCGGTGGAGGGGGGGCAGAGGACACTATGGTGGTGTGGCGGTGGAGGGGGGGCAGAGGACACTATGGTGGTGTGGCGGTGGAGGGGGGGCAGAGGACACTATGGTGGTGTGGCGGTGGAGGGGGGGCAGAGGACACTATGGTGGTGTGGCGGTGGAGGGGGGGCAGAGGACACTATGGTGGTGTGGCGGTGGAGGGGGGGCAGAGGACACTATGGTGGTGTGGCGGTGGAGGGGGGGCAGAGGACACTATGGTGGTGTGGCGGTGGAGGGGGGGCAGAGGACACTACGGTGGTGTGGCGGTGGAGGGGGGGCAGAGGACACTACGGTGGTGTGGCGGTGGAGGGGGGGCAGAGGACACTACGGTGGTGTGGCGGTGGAGGGGGGGCAGAGGACACTACGGTGGTGTGGCGGTGGAGGGGGGGCAGAGGACACTACGGTGGTGTGGCGGTGGAGGGGGGGCAGAGGACACTACGGTGGAGGGGGGCAGAGGACACTACGGTGGAGGGGGGCAGAGGACACTACGGTGGTGTGGCGGTGGAGGGGGGCAGAGGACACTACGGTGGTGTGGCGGTGGAGGGGGGGCAGAGGACACTACGGTGGTGTGGCGGTGGAGGGGGGGCAGAGGACACTACGGTGGTGTGGCGGTGGAGGGGGGCAGAGGACACTACGGTGGTGTGGTGGAGGGGGGGGCAGAGGACACTACGGTGGAGGGGGGCAGAGGACACTACGGTGGTGTGGCGGTGGAGGGGGGGCAGAGGACACTGCGGTGGTGTGGAGGGGGGGCAGAGGACACTACGGTGGAGGGGGGCAGAGGACACTACGGTGGAGGGGGGCAGAGGACACTACGGTGGAGGGGGGCAGAGGACACTACGGTGGAGGGGGGCAGAGGACACTACGGTGGAGGGGGGCAGAGGACACTACGGTGGAGGGGGGCAGAGGACACTACGGTGGAGGGGGGCAGAGGACACTACGGTGGAGTGGCGGTGGAGGGGGGGCAGAGGACACTACGGTGGTGTGGCGGTGGAGGGGGGGCAGAGGACACTATGGTGGTGTGGCGGTGGAGGGGGGGCAGAGGACACTATGGTGGAGGGGGGCAGAGGACACTACGGTGGAGGGGGGCAGAGGACACTACGGTGGAGGGGGGCAGAGGACACTACGGTGGTGTGGTGGAGGGGGGGGCAGAGGACACTACGGTGGAGGGGGGCAGAGGACACTACGGTGGTGTGGTGGAGGGGGGGGCAGAGGACACTACGGTGGAGGGGGGCAGAGGACACTACGGTGGTGTGGCGGTGGAGGGGGGGCAGAGGACACTGCGGTGGTGTGGAGGGGGGGCAGAGGACACTGCGGTGGAGGGGGGGCAGAGGACTATACTTTATGATTTGACACATAATTAAAAGATTTTTTTTTCTTTCCATTTCCAGTCCTGTCCCTGTTTGATGACATCACAGACTTCGTGGGCGAAAGATTTGGTTTGAGAATCGAGCAGAGAATTCCGGATTTAAGCCATGGGGGGCGGAGACTTGAATCTGAAGAAGAGCTGGCACCCCCAGACGCTCCGCAATGTGGAGAAGGTGTGGAAAGCTGAGCAGAGACATGATGCGGAACAGAAGAAGATCGAGGAGCTGCAGCGGGAGCTCCGGGAGGAGCGGGCCCGGGAGGAGATGCAGAAATACGCAGAGGATACCGGAGCCGTGAAAAAAAAAGAAGAAAAGCTGGACTGGATGTACCAAGGGCCGGCGGGAATGGTGAACCGAGAGGAGTACCTCCTGGGGCGGCCGGTGGACAAGTTCATCCTGGACAAAATGCAGGACCCGGAATCGGGGCCGTCCCAGGAGACCGGGCTCCTCCCGGGATCCATATTCAGCAACCCCGGGGCCACTTCCGCCTTGGACATGTCCAACAAGATCCGTGAGGATCCGCTCTTCATGATCAGGAAACGGGAGGATGAGAAGAAGAGGGAGGTCCTGAATAATCCGGTAAAAATGAAGAAGATTCGAGAAATGCTGCAGAGCAGCTTGGAGAAGAAGAGCAAGAAGAAGAAAAAGAAGAAGCAGAAGGAGAGGAGGTCCAGCTCTAGCGGCAGCGACGAGGAGAGCGGCGAGGAGCGCAGGTCTCACAAGCATAGACCACGCTCTGCAGCTCGCCAGAAGGTTCCGGGATATGGGCTGCAGGTTCCGGAGCGTGCTAAAAGCTATAGGGAAGAGGCGCCGCGCAGGGAGCGCTCGAGAAGTCGGGATCGGGACCGAAGTCATCAATCCAAGTCCAGGAGAAGTCCTTCCCCAAAGAAAGAAGAGAAGTACCGAAGACAGAAGGCGTCCGGCTACACCAGGAAGATGTCCGCCGAGGAGCTGGAGCGGCGCAGGTTGGAGATGATGCAGGACGCCAAGCACAGGGAGTCGGAGAGAGAGAACGCCGTGCGCAGATACAAGCAGGAGGACGAGCGAGACGAAAAGAGTGATCACGGAAGGAAGGACGGCAAGTTCATCCACGACATGAAGCTGGCGAGCGCCGCTTCCTCCTCGGTGGAGGACCGGGTCAAACGCAACATTCACGGGATTCAGCGCACCGCCTCCGCGCTGGAGAAGAACTTCATGAGAAGGTGACGGCCGTGGCTGTGTGGACGGCTTCCATTTCAGGCGCTAAACTTTGGGTTTTTTTTTTTTTCCTTTTTCAAATGACTTTTGCTCGCCGTATGTCCGATTGAACGTATACGGAGCGAGGATTGCGCTGCTTTTCTAGAGGCGCCATCCGAAGGTGTATGAAAGAAAAACGGCGGGACTTGGGGGGTACCAAAACGTCTCTCCAATACAAACGTGACTGTAAAAAGAATTTCAGGTTTTTATTACAAAATTATAAAAAGTATCGATGCTGATTTTGTTTTTCGTTCGTCCTCCTCGTCTGATCCACCAGATACGTTTACGGCAGAGCTCCGGTCTTCCCGACCGCCCTATAGCAGAAATACTGCGAGACGGCGGCAGGGCTGCGCAAAATCGTGTGTGTGTGTGTGTGTGTGTGTGTGTGTACACAGTGAAGGAAATGTGTATTTGCTCCCCGGCTGATGTTGAATGTTCGCCCCTCACACAGAAATGATCGGTCTAACAATGGAACATTCGCCCCTCACACAGAAATGATCGGTCTAACAATGGAATGTTCGCCCCTCACACAGAAATGATCGGTCTAACAATGGAATGTTCGCCCCTCACACAGAAATGATCGGTCTAACAATGGAATGTTCGGTGTAACACTGAGAGACAGAATACAACAACAAATTCAGCAGAAATGCGTCTAACAAATGATGACGGATCTGCATGTTCATGAGGGAAAGAAGGATTTGATCCCCTTTACAAAACATGACTTAGTACTTGGTGGCCAATCCCTTGTTGGCAATCACAGAGGTCAGACGTTTCCTGGAGTTGGCCCCCAGGTTCGCACACATCTCAGCAGGGATTTTGGCCCACCCCTCTTGGCAGATCCTCTCCAAGTCATTAAGGTTTGGTGGCTGACGTTTGGCAACTCGAACTTTCAGCTCCCTTCACAGATTTTCATTCGGATGAAAGTCTGGAGACTGGCTAGGCCACTCCAGGGACCTTAATGTGCTTCTTCTTGAGCCGCTCCTTTGTTGCCTTGGCCGTGTGTTTTGGGTCATTGTCATGCTGGAACACCCATCCACCACCCATTTTCAATGCCCTGGCTGAGGGAAGAAGGTTCTCTTCCAAGATTTGATGGTACATTGCCCCATCCATCGTCCCTTTGATGCGGTGCAGTTGTCCTGTCCCCTTAGCAGAAACCCCCCCCCCCCAAAGCAGAATGTTTCCACCACCATGTGTCACAGTTGGGATGGTGTTCTTTGGGTCATAGGCAGCATTCCTCCTCCTCCTCCAAACACGGCGAGTTGAGTTGATGCCAAAGAGCTGGATTTTGGTCTCATCTGACCACAACACTTCCCACCAGTCCTCCTCTGCATCATTCAGATGTTCAGTGGCAGACTTCAGACGGGCCTGGACATGGGCTTTCTTGAGCAGAGGGGCCTTGTGGGCACTGCAGGATTTCAGTCCTTGTCGGCGTAGTGTGTTACCAATTGTTTTCTTGGTGACTGTGGTCCCAGCTGTCTGGAGATCATTGACAAGATCCTCACGTGTAGTTCTGGGATGATTCCTCACTGTTCTCATGATCATTGACACTCCACGAGGTGAGATCTTGCATGGTGCACCAGACCTAGGGAGACTGACACTTGTTTTGTGTTTCTTCCATTTGTGAATGATTGCACCAACTGTTGTCACCTTCTCACCAAGCTGCTTGGCCATAGTTTGGTAGCCCAGTGCAGCCTTGTGTAGGTCTACCATCTTGTCCCTGACATCCTTGGACAGCTCTTTGGTCTTTGCCGTGGTGGAGAGTTTGGAATCTGATGGTTTGATGGCTCCTGTGGACAGGTGTCTTTTATACAGGGAACACAGTGAGATTAGCAGCACTCCCTTTAAGAGACTGCTTCTAATCTCAGCTTGTTACCTGTATGAAAGACACCTGGGAGCCAGAAATCCTGCTGAATGATAGGGGATCAAATCCTTCTTTCCCTCATGAACATGCAGATCAGTCATCATTTGTTAGACGCATTTCTGCTGAATTTGTTGTTGTATTCTGTCTCTCAGCGTTACACCGAACATTCCATTGTTAGACCGATCATTTCTGTGTGAGGGGCGAACATTCCATTGTTAGACCGATCATTTCTTTGTGAGTGGGCAAACATTTCCTTCACTATTATTTACACACACACACACACACTGCTGCTTTGTATTCCTCAATACAAAGCAGCATGCCTCCCTAGTAAAACGAAGCACACAGTTAACCCTTTGATCGCCCCTGATGTTAACCCCTTCCAGCACAGTGCCATTAGTACAGTGTCAGTCCTTTTTATTAGCACTGATCACTGTATTGGTGTCACTGGGGATGTCAAATAAAGGACGTAAATTCAATTTGGGTGCAGCGTCGCATGACCGCTCAATTGTCAGTTATCCATTTGCACACCAATAACCAAGATCAAGGCAAAGGAGGAAGTTGGTTTCCAGGTAGACCATGGGTGTAAAACTGATGGCACTCAAGCTGTTGCCAAACTACAAGTCCCATGAGGTATTGCAAGACTGACAGTTACAGGAATGACTCTCAAAAGTAGAGGCATGGTGGGACTTGCCTGGAGGGCCACCAGTTTGACACCCCCGAGGTAGACTAAAGGTCTTCCTAGGGGACAAGGTGGACCTGTCAGGACATGTTTGGGGCACGCCAAACGCGGCTGATGCCTAACTGAAAGCTGCTTGAATATTCCTTCAGGTTACGTGGGCGCTCACCTCCTTGCACCTCACCTTGATCTTGATTAGTAGTCAAGCGAATTAATTGGGTAGAGCGTATATAACCATTAATATTCATGAACACGGTGTAACGTGATCTAATGGTCTTCATGTATGTGCCTGCACAAAGCTGAACTTCGGGAACAGCTGGAGTCTCCTGGACATCTCCTCCATTCAAAGGATGGCTTGCATTCTTTTTAATACAAGACTTTCATTCTTGGAGTTCCAGTAAACATAGTTCTGCCACAGCCCCAGCTCTTTGGTACCCTCGTTCAGCAGATCCCCAGCTCATTGGTACCCTCGTTCAGCAGATCCCCTTTAATAACCCCCAGCTTTGCCGATGCCGCACTCAGTAGTATCCTCCAGCTCTGCTAATCCCCCACTCAGTAGTAACCTCCAGTTTTGCCGATTCCCCCACTCAGTAGTAACCTCCAGCTTTTCTGATCCTCCACTCCGTAACCTCCAGTTTTGCTAATCCCCCACTCAGTAGTAAACCCCCAGCTGTGTTGATCCCCCACTCAGTAGTAACCCCCAGCTCAGTAGTGACCTACAGCTCTGCTGATCCCCCACTCAATAACCTCTAGCTTTGCTGATCCCCCACTCAGTAGTAACCCCCAGTTCTGCTGATCCCCCACTCCATAGTAACCTCCAGCTCTGCTGGTTCCGCGCTCAGTAGTAACCCCCAGCTCTGCTGATCCCCCACTCAGTAGTATCCCCCAGCTCTGTTGATCCCCTGCTCAGTAGTAACCCCCAGCTCTGTTGATCCCCTGCTCAGTAGTAACCCCCAGCTCTGTGGATCCCCTGCTCAGTAGTAACCCCCAGCTCTGATGATCCTCCGCTGCGTAGTAACCCCCAGCTTTGCTGATCCACCTACTCTGTTGTAACCTTCAGCTCTGTTGATCCCCCATTCAATGGTAACCTCCAGCTCTGCTGATCCCCCACTCAGTAGTAACCCCCAGCTCTGCTGATCCCCCGCTCAGTAGTAACCCCCAGCTCTGCTGATCCTCTGGTTTGCTCCTCTCTCGTCAGTCCCCGCTCACCTTCTGCTAGCGTTCCCATCTTGCACATCACATTTGCCATCTGCTAGTTGCTCCTCTCCAGTCTGGACCCCGCTCACCTTCCTGCTGCTCCTCGCTGCGCAACAGATGTGACGTCTGCACCAGACACTCCCAGAATCTATACACATGCACCGGAATTGACTGCTAATGACATCTTTCCAGTTTGCTTGTTGGTTTCCCAGTGCATCCTGGGATATCTCATACCTGATAATACCTCCAAAACAAAGCGAAGCTAATGCTGAATAAAAGCTGCAGGTGCTGCTAGCGAGCGTTGTCATAGACTTCTATGGAGGCTTTGGAGCACCAAGAAAGCGACACGGGGATCTTTTTTTGAAGCTCAGCAAAGAAAACACAACGTGTGAACAGGATTGTAAGGTAACCATTTTATTTCGTGACGGGCTTTGAATGGCCTTCAGAGTGCTTTCCCAGAGCCGCTCCAATGCCAGATTTTCAAGTAAGTGTAAACTAGCCCTTAAAATCCCAAATTTTGGGTTCTCTTCAGAAAAGTAATAGAGGGGAAATCTTCCAATGGGGACAATACGTCCGGTGACCTTGGGGGCCCCAAGAAATTTCCTTCATTTGCAGGGATTTCCTCCCTTTTTTGGGCTGTAGGACAGGAAGAGAAGGGAGATCCCCCCCCCCCCCCCCCCCCCCAATGAGAGATTGGGGATCTGCACCAAATTTGGAACTCTCCAGGTTTAGTAAATCGCCCCCCATAGTGTGTCTGTGCATGTGTGAAATTCTACAAAATCTGCGCCTGTGCAGAGGGGCCACCCCTCCCTGTCAGGTCCCAGACTGGCAGCGACTTGCTGCTGGTGTGCGGGAGGTTCGTGCATGCGCAGATGCGCTGTTGGGGTCTCCGCCAGGTCCCATAGACCCGTGGTATGTCCCTGCGTCCATGAGATAGGCGCAGATCTCACCCTAATATGTCGCCCTCCCCTAGGCGTAGGTACAGGAAATGAAAAACAAAAAATGATTGGTAAAAAAAAGGATAGGCCATACACTGGTTGAATTCCAAACAATTTTTAGATCGAAAATCTAAAACATTGTTCCTTCTGTAATCCGACGGTGCCACCAATGATTTTGAAAATCGGTTGTTTTTCACGAATTTTCAAGCATGTCTGATAAACAAAATGGGGGAGGAACCACCAAAATCGTCTGGTGCCATTGCCCCACTAACAAGCCGATTATTCTTAGGTCTGATTTTCGAACGAAAAATCGTTTGGAAATCAACCTATCTATGGCCGGCCTTAAACCTGGAGGCTGATTGGTTGCTATGCACAGCTGCGCCAGATTTTGTACTCTCCAGTTTTAGTTAAAAAAAAAGAAGCAAAAAACGTGTTTTCTGTGTAATAACATGAAGCACTTCCTCTTATCACCAGCAGGGGTGCCAATACACCTGGAGGCAGGCTGCTCCATCCAACATGCAGCTCTCATAGAGGTGCTCTTCTATGGTCAGCCTGTGATATCAGGATTTACCTGAAGATGGCGCTGCATGTCTGATCTGAAATCACATTTCTATGCTGACGCCGTAGAAGAAACGAAGAACAAAGGGTAATAATCCAACCAGGACGGATGATGGACAATAGATGTTAGAGTGATAGGTGATCGATGTAGATGTTGGATAAATGGATTGATAGACAGAACTAGATATTCGATCAATAGATGAATAGATTCATAATCTATAGATGCCGGATAAGAGGGAAATCTTGCAGAGATACAACGCCTTGAGAAAGTCTTCACACCCCTTGAAATGTTCCCCATGTTGTCATGTGACAACCAGAACCGTCAATGTATCTATCGGGATTGGATGAGATGGACCGACACAAAGTGGCACAGAATTGTGAAGTGGAATGAAATGAGAAATGGTTTCCAACATTTGTGACCGATAAATCTGTGAAAAGTGTGGCGGCATTTGTATTCGGCCCCCCGGAGTCAATACTTTGTAGGACCCCCTTTGGCTGCAGTTCCAGCTGCAAGTCTTTTTGGGGATGTCTCTTTGCGCAGCTAGAGAGGGACATTTCTGCCCATTCTTCTTTGCAGAATCCCTCAAGCTCTGTCAGATTGGATGGAGAGCGTCTGGGAACAGCAATTTTCAGGTCTGGCCACAGATCCTCCATTGGATTTGGGTCTGGACTGTGACTGGGCCATTCTAACACATGAAGATGCTTTGATCGGAACCATTCCATTGTAGCTCTGGCTGGATGTTTCCGGTCGTTGTCCTGCTGGAAGGGGAACCTCCGCCCCGGTCTCAAGTCTTCTGCAGACTCTAACAGGTTTTCTTCTAAGATTGCCCTGTATTTGGCTCCATCCATCTTCCCATCAACTCTGACCAGCTTCCCTGTCCCTGCTGAAGGAAAGCATCTCCACCACATGATGCTGCCACCACCATGTTTCACGGTGGGGATGGTGTGTTCAGGGGGATGTGCAGTGTTAGTTTTCCACCACACATAGCGTTTTGCTTTTAGGCCGTAAAGTCCCATTTTGGTCTCCCCTGACCAGAGCATCTTCTTCCACACGTTTGCTGTGTCCCCCCCACATGGCTTCTCGCAAACGGGACTTCTTATGGCTTTCCTCCAGCAATGGATTTCTTCTTGTCACTCTTCCATAAAGGCCAGATTTGTGGAGTGCACGACTAATAGTTGTCCTGAGGACAGATTCTCCCCCCTGAGCTGTGATCTCTGCAGCTCCTCAAGAGTTCCCATGGGCCTCTTGGCTGCTTCTCTGATGAATGCTCTCCTTGCCCGGCCTGTCAGGTTAGGTGGACGGCCATACCTTGGTAGGTTGGCAGTTGTGCCGTACTCTTCCCATTTTCGGATGATGGATTGAACACAGTGCTCTGTGAGATGGTCAAAGCTTGGGATACTTTTTTATAACCTAACCCTGCTTTAAACTTCTCCACAACTTTATCCCTGACCTGTCTGGTGTGTTCCTTGGCCTTCATGATGCTGTTTGTTCACTAATGTTCTCTAACAAACCTCTGAGGGCTTCACAGAACAGCTGGATTTATACTGAGATTACATGACACACAGGGGGACTCTATTTACTAATGAGGTGACTTCTGAAGGCAATTGGTTCCACTAGATTTTAGTTAGGGGGATCAGAGTAAAGGGGGCTGAATACAGATGCACTCTACACTGTTCACAGATTTATTGGTCACAAATGTTGGAAACCATTTCCCATTTTCCTTCCACTTCACAATTATGGGCCACTTTGTGTCGGTCCATCACATCCAATCCCAATAAAATACATTGATGGTTCTGGTTGTCACATGACAACACAGGGAACATTTCAAGGGGTGTGAAGACTTTCTCAAGGCACTGTAGATAAGATAGATGGTCAGTGAATGGATAGATTGATTAATAATGACAGATCTATCTATTGGGATCTATAAATGATCGTTGTTTTCTGGTTCTCCTCCACATGAGGTCGGAGTGTTCAGGAAAGGTGGGCTGGCATTGTCTGTCGGCTCAGAAAAGTGTGGTCTCCCTTCCATCCATGGGCCCGGCTTCATGTAGAAGAACACATCTCACAGGCAGTCTCCGTTTTTTGAGAGCGGGGTTCCCCTTTAACCAGTCCACAAAGCCTGCACTTCATATGTGAGTGGGCGCGGTGGGCCTGTGTCAGGGCGGAGTCAGATCACACAGGGGGGGCTCTTGTGTTCTTCTATTGATTAGAGCATTGCTGTAAACCATTCACCGCTGAGGGGGGGGGTCATTATTTCGAGAGGCTCTCGGTGCTGTCGCTGTATTGGATGACGCAGCGTAGGGGGAGGGGTCATGCACAGGACCGTACATTCAGCCTGGGTGTTCCTATATAATGAGGCCTGGATGGAGGAGAGGAGGCCTGCCCTGGCAAAGTGACATTGTGATGTCATCAGTGTGATGTCATCATAGAGGAGGGGCCTTTGTGGCTGCTGGGGAATAGGCACTGCATGGAAGTAAAATAACAGCTCACTGACAGGATTTTTTTTATTTCTCCACAATCGCTTGATTGGCGAGAAGGTCTCTTCTGCGTCCACCAATTAGGAAGAGGCGATGGGAAATCCCTAGAAGCCCCATAATGGTGAAATCAGTTATATCCCGCCTCTCCTCCCACCCTGCTCTTACCGAATCCATTGCCACCGGATTCAGCAGGTTTTACACAGTTCCTCCCAGCTGTGTCCTGGTCACATGCTCCTCTGCCGTGCAACCTCCCTCTCTAGATCTGTAGGTACACACGCTCCTCTCTGGTCACATGCTCCTCGGCCATGCAACCTCCCTCTCTAGATCTGTAAGGTCACCTGCCCCTCTCTGGTCACATGCTCCTCTGCTGTGCAACCTCCCTCTCTAGATCTGTAGGTACACTCGTTCCACTCTGGTCCCATACTCATTTGCTGTGCAACCTCCCTCTCTAGATCTGTAAGGTCACCTGCCCCTCTCTGGTCACATGCTCCTCTGCCGTGCAACCTCCCTCTCTAGATCTGTAAGGTCACATGCTCCTCGGCTGTGCAACCTCCCTCTCTAGATCTGTAAGGTCACCTGCCCCTCTCTGGTCACATGCTCCTCTGCCGTGCAACCTCCCTCTCTAGATCTGTAAGGTCACATGCTCCTCGGCTGTGCAACCTCCCTCTCTAGATCTGTAAGATCACCTGCCCCTCTCTGGTCACATGCTCCTCTGCTGTGCAACCTCCCTCTCTAGATCTGTAGGTACACTCGTTCCACTCTGGTCCCATACTCATTTGCCATGCAACCTCCCTCTCTAGGTCTGTAAGATTACATGGTCCTCTCTGGTCACATGCTCCTCTGCTGTGCAACTTCCCTCTCTAGATCTGTAAGATCACATGCCCCTCTCTGTTCATATACCCCTCTAGTGTGCAACCTCCTCCTATAGATCTGTAGAGTCACATGCTGTTCTGGTGTGCAACCTCCCTCTCTAGATCTGTAGAGTCATGTGCTCCCCTGCTATGTAACTTTCCTCTGCGGAGCTTAACCACTTGAAGACCGGGCATAATTTGTCACTTTCTGTTTACATTTCTATAGCTCTGACATATACCGCAGTGCTGTACAGAGGACACTGAGCCAGTCCCATCAGTCTCTGTACCAGAGGAGCTTATGCTCTAATGTCCCCTCCCCCACAGTCCCATCAGTCTCTGTACAGAGGAGCTTACACTCTAATGTCCCCTCCCCCACAGTCACATCAGTCTCTGTACAGAGGAGCTTACACTCTAATGTCCCCTCCCCCACAGTCACATCAGTCTCTGTACCAGAGGAGCTTACACTCTAATGTCCCCTCCCCCACAGTCACATCAGTTTCTGTACAGAGGAGCTTACACTCTAATGTCCCCTCCCCCGCAGTCCCATCCGTCTCTGTACAGAGGAACTTACGCTCTAATGTCCCCTCCCCCATAGTCCCATCAGTCTCTGTACAGAGGAGCTTACGCTCTAATGTCCCCTCCCCCGCAGTCCACATCAGTCTCTGTACCAGAGGAGCTTACGCTCTAATGTCCCCTCCCCCACAGTCACACACTATTATTATTATACATTATATAGCTCTGACATATACCGCAGCGCAGTACAGAGATCGCAGCCCATCGCAGGGTTTTCCTCCATGTTTATATTTCCTCTCTCTGGGATGCAGATGATGATGTCAGATTTTAAGGTCTGGGCGATCTGAAAAGGGGGTGTGGCCTGTGGACAGGTGGTCTCTGGATTAGCAGGTGGGGTGTACCTGGAGCCGGATGCAGCAGCTGCCTGGCAGATGTTCCCTCCTTCAGCAAACATGATTGATGTGGAAAGCGGCATTGTCTCCCCGAGTACACATCGTCCTGAGCTCACATGGACTCCGCTTCTCACCGTCTAAAGGGTCACTCCGCCCAAAGTCATATGCTGGTTATATGTGTCTCCACCAACCTATGTGTAATCTGGTCCAGGGATGGTGGAAACCCCTCATAAAGGGCACAGCGGGTGTACAGACCCGGGAACTAAGCACAGGGACGATGGGAACCCCTCATAATGGGCACAGCGGGTCCCTCCTCTTGTGGTCCTCTGTTTATCAGTGGGAAGCAATGAGGGTGTCAGCTGAGGCTGGATGGTGCGGGGTTAATCGGCGATGGTGGCACCGGGTGACGAGGATCGGACAGGTAACACTCTCTCTGTGACGTGGACGTCCTCCTCCGGCCTGGCAGGTGGATTTGCAGGATTAACGCTTCCCTGGAAAGGGGCGGAGCCGACACCAGAAAAAAAAAAGTCTGAAAAGTTTTAAAGTGATTTTCATTAGAAAACCGCCACGACCATAGTAGAGCCCCACATGCCGCTGCCTGGGAGGAAGAGTGGTCTCTCTGCAGAGGTCCGACACACAGCCCCCCACCCAGCACTGCACTCCCCCACCCATAACCCCCGTCCAACCCCGCAACGGTGTCCCCCACCCTCCCTCATCCACCCATAACCCCTTATCCACCTCTGCAACAATGTTACTTTGTATCTCTGTCTCCCGTCTGATCGATGTTTATAAACAATGTTACTCTGTATCTCTCCATCCCCCGTCTGATCGATGTTTATAAACAATGTTACTTTGTATCTCTCCATCCCCCGTCTGATCGATGTTTATAAACAATGTTACTTTGTATCTCTCCATCTCCCGTCTGATCGATGTTTATAAACAATGTTACTTTGTATCTCTCCATCCCCCGTCTGATCGATGTTTATAAACAATGTTACTTTGTATCTCTCCATCCCCCGTCTGATCGATGTTTATAAACAATGTTACTTTGTATCTCTCCATCTCCCGTCTGATCGATGTTTATAAACAATGTTACTTTGATTCTCCATCTCCTGTCTGATCGATGTTTATAAACAATGTTACTTTGTATCTCCATCTCCCGTCTGATCGATGTTTATAAACAATGTTACTTTGTATCTCTCCATCTCCCGTCTGATCGATGTTTATAAACAATGTTACTTTGTATCTCTCCATCTCCCGTCTGATCGATGTTTATAAACAATGTTACTTTGTATCTCTCCATCCCCGTCTGATCGATGTTTATAAACAATGTTACTTTGTATCTCTCCATCCCCCGTCTGATCGATGTTTATAAACAATGTTACTTTGTATCTCGATCTCCCGTCTGATCGATGTTTATAAACAATGTTACTTTGTATCTCTCCATCTCCCGTCTGATCGATGTTTATAAACAATGTTACTTTGTATCTCGATCTCCCGTCTGATCGATGTTTATAAACAATGTTACTTTGTATCTCGATCTCCCATCTGATCAATGATTATAAACAATAATACTTTGTATCTCGATCTCCCATCTGATTGATGTTTATAAACAATGTTACTTTGTATCTCCTGTCTGATCGATGTTTATAAACAATGTTACTTTGTATCTCTCATTTCCCGTCTGATCGATGTTTATAAACAATGTTACTTTGTATCTCTCCATCTCCCGTCTGATCGATGTTTATAAACAATGTTACTTTGTATCTCTCCATCCCCCGTCTGATCGATGTTTATAAACAATGTTACTTTGTATCTCTCCATCCCCCGTCTGATCGATGTTTATAAACAATGTTACTTTGTATCTCGATCTCCCGTCTGATCGATGTTTATAAACAATGTTACTTTGTATCTCTCCATCTCCCGTCTGATCGATGTTTATAAACAATGTTACTTTGTATCTCGATCTCCCGTCTGATCGATGTTTATAAACAATGTTACTTTGTATCTCGATCTCCCATCTGATCAATGATTATAAACAATGTTACTTTGTATCTCGATCTCCCATCTGATCGATGTTTATAAACAATGTTACTTTGTATCTCCTGTCTGATCGATGTTTATAAACAATGTTACTTTGTATCTCTCATTTCCCGTCTGATCGATGTTTATAAACAATGTTACTTTGTATCTCTCCATCTCCCGTCTGATCGATGTTTATAAACAATGTTACTTTGTATCTATCCCCCGTCTGATCGATGTTTATAAACAATGTTACTTTGTATCTCTCTATCCCCCGTCTGATCGATGTTTATAAACAATGTTACTTTGTATCTCTCCATCCCCGTCTGATCGATGTTTATAAACAATGTTACTTTGTATCTCTCCATCCCCCGTCTGATCGATGTTTATAAACAATGTTACTTTGTATCTCTTCATGCCCCGTCTGATCGATGTTTATAAACAATGTTACTTTGTATCTCTCCATCCCCCGTCTGATGTTTACAATCGCTGTATCAGATGGTATGTTGGGTAAACCTCACCTGGCGATAAATAGAATCTTTGTTTCAGCAGCTGATGTGATTGGTCCGTCTCTCCCGGCCGCCATCTTGCCGTCCCCTCCCTGTTTTCCGGCGTGTTCTGAATATTTCGGATGAATAGAGAAGATAATCATTGGATGTCATTACTGAGGCCGAACAATACGACTTCTTTTTCACGTGAATCCGAAAGGCAGAATTATTCCCGTCAACGTTCCGGCTCCCGATTTCACCTTTCGGGGGGAGGAAAGACGAGCCGCCCCTGACCCAGAAATGGAACTCATCGAACAAAGTGCTTTGTGTTTCATTTCCAGCGGGAGAAGCGAATCATTATAATCATCACACAGCGCCGGCCGTGCATTACTGAACTCTAAGGGAAGGTGATGAGTCACGGGCTGACGCAACGCGCGGGGAGACTGAGCCATGACTGTGGCGCGCTTAAAGGGCAGCTCCACGTTCAGTAAGAAACCCTGTGCAGACAGCCACCTGGCAGGTGGAACAAATAATATATACTATTTTTTTAAAAAAAAATCACATTTGGTGAATTTATGAGGCGGCTGATTCGGGGTTATATGGGGAAAAGGGGTGTTGCTCAATATGCACCGCTATAAAGCATTGGCCCCACCACCCGCAGCCATTACAGACCCAGCTGCAGGGTATTGATACATAGATGGTCATAGTCAGTGCAGGTGCACTGCAGACTCCTATTCATGCTGCAGGAAAATGCTGGTCCTCCGTTTTTTTTAAAGTGGACCTGTCATCAGATCAGCCCCCTTGGGTCACCATCTTCTTCCTGGACTGAGATCCTGATGCAGTTCTTGGCTGTGTTCACAGATTTCTGAAACAGATCAGCTCCCTGCTGCAGCCTCTCACCAAGGGTCACCTTCTGGTTCCTGGACTGAGATGCTGGTGCCTGTCTTGACTGTGATCACAGATCAGCCCCCTCCTGCAGCCCTCCTGGACTAAAATGCTGGTGCCTGTCTTGACTGTGATCACAAATGTCTGACACAGATCAGCCCCCTCGGGTCATCATCTACTTCCTGGACTGCAGTCGTGGCACAGCTCTTGGTTGTGTTCACAGATTTCTGACACAGATCAGCCCCTGCTGCAGCCTCTCACATTTGGTCACCATCTGGTTCCTGAACAGAGATTCTGGTGCCTGTCTTGACTGTGTTCACAAATGTCTGACACAGATCAGCCCCCATGGGTCACCATCTACTTCCTGGACTGAGATCCTGATGCAGTTCTTGGCTGTGTTCACAGGTTTCTGAAACAGATCAGCCCCTCTCAGCGTCAACTATCTACTTCCTGGACTGCGATCGTGGCACAGCTCTTGGTTGTGTTCACAGATTTCTGACACAGATTAGCCCCTCCTGCAGCCTCTCCCCTTGGGTCACCATCTGGTTCCTGGACTGAGATGCTGGTGCCTGTCTTGACTGTGTTCACAAATGTCTGACACAGATCAGCCCCCTCGGGTCACCATCTACTTCCTGGACTGCGATCCTGGCGCAGCTATTGGCTGTGTTCACAGATTTCTGACACAGATTAGCCCCTCCTGCAGCCTCTCCCCTTGGGTCACCATCTGGTTCCTGGACTGAGATGCTGGTGCCTGTCTTGACTGTGTTCACAAATGTCTGACACAGATCAGCCCCCTCGGGTCACCATCTACTTCCGGGACTGTGATCCCGTGCAGCTCTCGGCTGTGTTCACAGATTTCTGACACAGATCAGCCCCCTGCTGCAGCCTCTCCCTTTGTGGCTTGCTATAACCATTGCAGTCTCATCACTGGGGGAAGGAAATCTGTTGCAGATTTTCTTAACTAGAGATCCCGCCAGTGACATCACTTCCTGTTGCAGGCTGACAACGCTAAGCCGATGTCTCCCAACGGGTTACAGGGTTGTCAGCCTCCTGTGCAAGCTACCCAGAGGAGGATGAACTTTGATTCTAATAAAAATTAGGTCGCTGTGACATCACTCACATTTATGGCCAATGGGTAAGATTCGGAATCCTTGTCCCCTCCCCACCACCGGGGGCCCATTTCCTGGGAATTGGTAGGTACTAGCTGGTGGCACCTTCACAGGGTCTGGGACAAGGGGTGGGCAGGAGGGCAGCTGACCTGCGTGTTATCATGTGAAGTGGGAGGCACCACAAGGACATTGGGGAGGGGGGAGTGATTTGTGTTGTAAGAGGGGGGGCTGCAGGGGGTAAGAATTGTTCTAGGAGAGAAAATATGGGGAGTGGTGATTTGGGCAGATTTGCGTTGGGAAGGGGGAAAGGATTTGTGCTAGAGAAGGCAACGGATGAAAAAACGGACCCCCATGTATTTCTACGGCCTTGTGGATGTAAACGGATGAACACCTTTTTTACATCTGGTAATGTCCCCTTCCATTAACATCCTTTTTTTTTTAATGGAAGAAAACCCTATTTTACTTCCACAAAAACTCAGAACGGACGAAAAACAGATGTAAACGGACCAAAAACGGAAGAAAACAGACATAAACGAAACGATGTTAACGGATCTACACTGATGGAAAACAGATGTAAACCAATGTAAATGGATGAAAAACGGGTGTAAATGGATAAAAAACAATGTAAACGAATGAAAAAACAGATGTAAACGGATGAAAATGGATGTAAACGAATGAAACCGGATTAAAAACTGATGTAAATGGATCTAAATGGATGAAAAACAGATGTAAACCAATGTAAACAGCTGAAAAATGGATGATAAAAACGGATGTAAATGGACGAAAAAAAGGACCCCCATGTATTTCTATGGACTTGCGGATGTAAACGGATGAACATCTTTTTACATCTGTTAATGTCCGCATCCGTTAACATCCGTTTTTTTGAATGGAAGAAAACCCTATTTTTCGTTCTGCAAAAAGCACCCGAAACGGACGAAAAACAGATGTCAACGGATGTAAACGGACCACAAATGGAAGAAAACAGATGAAAACGAACATAAACAAATGAAAATGGATCTAAACTGATGGAAAACGGATGAAAATGAATGAAAAATGGATGTAAACAGATCTAAATGGATGAAAACAAATGAAAACATGGATTAAAAAACGGATGAAAAGACAGATGTAAACTCATCCGTTTTTTTCTTTGAAAAAACGGAACTGAACTGAAGAAAAAAACATTTAGCACTTTTTATTAGCACTGATCACTGTATTGGTGTCACTGGGGATATCAGTGACACCAAGTCAGCCCCCCCCCCAGTGTCAGAATGCTCGCCGCAGTCCCGCTATAAGTCGCTGATCGCCGCCATTACTAGTATAAAAAAGGTAAACCTATAAATCCCAGTATCTATCCCGCCATTGGTAGACGCTGGAACTTTCACATAAACCAATTAATTTACACGTATCGGGATTTTTTTTTAGCAAAGACACGGAGCGGAATACATTTTGGCCGAAATTTAGGAATAATTTTTTTTTCAACATTGCCGGTCTTATAGCACAAAAAATAATAAACGCAGAGGTGATCAAATACACCAAAAGAA